>NW_026708251.1:0-84719 GCF_902713425.1 Acipenser ruthenus
TGAGACGAGGTGTGTGTTAGATGCAGTGTTGAGACAAGGTGTGTGTTAGCTATTGTGTTGAGACGAGTTCTGTGTTAGGTGTAGTGTTGAGACGAGTTGTGTGTTAGCTGTAGTGTGTTCAGACGAGGTGTGCGTGTTAGCTGTAGTGCGTTGAGACGAGATGTGTGTTAGCTGTAGTGTGTTGAGACGAGGTGTGTGTTAGCTGTAGTGTTGAGACGAGGTGTGTGTTAGCTGTAGTGCTGAAACGAGGTGTGTGTTAGCTGTAGTGTGTTGACACTAGCTGTGTGTTAGCTGTAGTGTGTTTAGACGAGGTGTGTGTTAGCTGTAGTGTGTTGAGACGAGGTGTGTGTTAGCTGTAGTGTATTGAGACGAGGTGTATGTTAGCTGTAGTGTGTTGAGACGAGGTGTGTGTTAGATGCAGTGTTGAGACGAGGTGTGTGTTAGCTATTGTGTTGAGACGAGTTCTGTGTTAGCTGTAGTGTTGAGACGAGTTGTGTGTTAGCTGTAGTGTGTTCAGACGAGGTGTGCGTGTTAGCTGTAGTGCGTTGAGACGAGATGTGTGTTAGCTGTAGTGTTGAGACGAGGTGTGTGTTAACTGTAGTGCTGAAACGAGGTGTGTGTTAGCTGTAGTGTGTTGAGACGAGGTGTGTGTTAGCTGCAGTGTTGAGACGTGGTGTGTGTTAGCTATTGTGTTGAGACGAGTTCTGTGTTAGCTGTAGTGTTGAGACGAGTTGTGTGTTAGCTGTAGTGTGTTGAGACAAGCTGTGTGTTAGCTGTAGTGCTGAAACGAGCTGTGTGTTAGCTGTAGTGTGTTGAGACGAGGTGTGCGTGTTAGCTGTAGTGTGTTGAGACGAGGTGTGCGTGTTAGCTGTAGTGTGTTGAGACGAGGTGTGTGTTAGCTGTAGTGTGTTGAGACGAGGTGTGTCTTAGCTGTAGTGTTGAGACGAGGTGTGTGTTAGCTGTAGTGTGTTTAGACGAAGTGTGTGTTAGCTGTAGTGTGTTGAGACGAGATGTGTGTTAGCTGTAGTGTTGAGACGAGGTGTGTGTTAGCTGTAGTGTTGAGACGAGGTGTGTGTTAGCTGTAGTGTGTTCAGACGAGGTGTGCGTGTCAGCCTTAGTGTGTTGAGACGAGGTGTGCGTGTTAGCTGTAGTGCGTTGAGACGAGATGTGTGTTAGCTGTAGTGTTGAGACGAGGTTTGACGTGTGCGTGTTAGCTGTAGTGTGTTGAGACGAGGTGTGTTATAGCTGTAGTGTGTTGAGACGAGGTGTGTGTTAGCTGTAGTGTGTTCAGACGAGGTGTGCGTGTTAGCCTTAGTGTGTTGAGACGAGGTGTGTGTTAGCTGTAGTGTGTTTAGACAAGGTGTGTGTTAGCTGTAGTGTGTTGAGACGAGGTGTATGTTAGCTGTAGTGTATTGTGACGAGGTGTGTGTTAGATGCAGTGTTGAGACGAGGTGTGTGTTAGCTATTGTGTTGAGACGAGTTCTGTGTTAGGTGTAGTGTTGAGACGAGTTGTGTGTTAGCTGTAGTGTGTTCAGACGAGGTGTGCGTGTTAGCTGTAGTGCGTTGAGACGAGATGTGTGTTAGCTGTAGTGTGTTGAGACGAGGTGTGTGTTAGCTGTAGTGTGTTGACACGAGCTGTGTGTTAGCTGTAGTGCTGAAACGAGCTGTGTGTTAGCTGTACTGTGTTGAGACGAGGTGTGCGTGTTAGCTGTAGTGTGTTGAGACGAAGTGTGTGTTAGCTGTAGTGTGTTCAGACGAGGTGTGCGTGTTAGCTGTAGTGCGTTGAGACGAGATGTTTGTTGCCTGTAGTGTGTTGAGACGAGGTGTGTGTTAGCTGTAGTGTGTTGAGACGAGGTGTGCGTGTTAGCTGTAGTGTGTTGTGACGAGGTGTGTGTTAGCTGTAGTGTGTTGAGACGAGGTGTGTCTTAGCTGTAGTGTTGAGACGAGGTGTGTGTTAGCTGTAGTGTGTTCAGACGAGGTGTGCGTGTTAGCCTTAGTGTGTTGAGACGAGGTGTGCGTGTTAGCTGTAGTGTGTTGAGACGAGGTGTGTCTTAGCTGTAGTGTTGAGACGAGGTGTGTGTTAGCTGTAGTGTGTTCAGACGAGGTGTGCGTGTTAGCCTTAGTGTGTTGAGACGAGGTGTGTGTTAGCTGTAGTGTTGAGACGAGGTGTGTGTTAGCTGTAGTGTGTTTAGACGAAGTGTGTGTTAGCTGTAGTGTGTTGAGACGAGGTGTGTGTTAGCTGTAGTGTGTTGAGACGAGGTGTGTGTTAGCTGTAGTGTTGAGACAAGGTGTGTGTTAGCTGTAGTGTGTTGAGACGAGGTGTATGTTAGCTGTAGTGTATTGAGACGAGGTGTGTGTTGGATGCAGTGTTGAGACGAGGTGTATGTTAGCTGTAGTGTATTGAGACGAGGTGTGTGTTGGATGCAGTGTTGAGACGAGGTGTGTGTTAGCTATTGTGTTGAGACGAGTTCTGTGTTAGGTGTAGTGTTGAGACGAGTTGTGTGTTAGCTGTAGTGTGTTCAGACGAGGTGTGCGTGTTAGCTGTAGTGCGTTGAGACGAGATGGGTGTTAGCTGTAGTGTGTTGAGACGAGATGTGTGTTAGCTGTAGTGTTGAGACGAGTTGTGTGTTAGCTGTAGTGCTGAAACGAGGTGTGTGTTAGCTGTAGTGTGTTGACACGAGCTGTGTGTTAGCTGTAGTGTGTTGACACGAGCTGTGTGTTAGCTGTAGTGCTGAAACGAGCTGTGTGTTAGCTGTACTGTGTTGAGACGAGGTGTGCGTGTTAGCTGTAGTGTGTTGAGACGAAGTGTGTGTTAGCTGTAGTGTGTTCAGACGAGGTGTGCGTGTTAGCTGTAGTGCGTTGAGACGAGATGTTTGTTGCCTGTAGTGTGTTGAGACGAGGTGTGTGTTAGCTGTAGTGTTGAGACGAAGTGTGTGTTAGCTGTAGTGCTGAAACGAGGTCTGTGTTAGCTGTAGTGTGTTGACACGAGGTGTGTGTTAGCTGTAGTGTGTTTAGGCGAAGTGTGTGTTAGCTGTAGTGCTGAAACGAGGTGTGTGTTAGCTTAGTGTTGAGACGAAGTGTGTGTTAGCTGTAGTGTGTTGAGACGAGGTGTGCGTGATAGCTGTAGTGTGTTGTGACGAGGTGTGTCTTAGCTATAGTGTTGAGACGAGGTGTGTGTTAGCTGTAGTGTGTTCAGACGAGGTGTGAGTGTTAGCTGTAGTGTGTTTAGACGAAGTGTGTGTTAGCTGTAGTGTACTGAGACGAGGTGTGTGTTAGCTGTAGTGTGTTCAGACGAGGTATGCGTGTTAGCTGTAGTGTGTTGAGACGAGGTGTGCGTGTTAGCTGTAGTGTGTTGAGACGAGGTGTGCGTGTTAGCCTTAGTGTGTTGAGACGAGGTGTGCGTGTTAGCTGTAGTGTTGAGACGAGGTGTGTGTTAGATGCAGTGTTGAGACGAGGTGTGTGTTAGCTGTAGTGTTGAGACGAGGTGTGTGTTAGCTGTATTGTGTTAGCTGTAGTGTTGCGACGAGGTGTGTGTTAGCTGTAGTGTGTTCAGGCGAGGTGTGCGTGTTAGCTGTAGTGTGTTGAGACGAGGTGTGCGTGTTAGCTGTAGTGTTGAGACGAGGTGTGTGTTAGCTGTAGTGCTGAAACGAGGTGTGTGTTAGCTGTAGTGTGTTGACACGAGCTGTGTGTTAGCTGTAGTGTGTTTAGACGAGGTGTGTGTTAGCTGTAGTGTGTTGAGACGAGGTGTGTGTTAGCTGTAGTGTATTGAGACGAGGCGTGTGTTAGATGCAGTATTGAGACGAGGTTTGTGTTAGCTATTGTGTTGAGACGAGTTCTGTGTTAGGTGTAGTGTTGAGACGAGTTGTGTGTTAGCTGTAGTGTGTTCAGACGAGGTGTGCGTGTTAGCTGTAGTGCGTTGAGACGAGGTGTGTGTTACCTGTAGTGCTGAAACGAGGTGTGTGTTAGCTGTAGTGTGTTGACACGAGCTGTGTGTTAGCTGTAGTGTGTTTAGACGAGGTGTGTGTTAGCTGTAGTGTGTTGAGACGAGGTGTGTGTTAGCTGTAGTGTATTGAGACGAGGTGTGTGTTAGATGCAGTATTGAGACGAGGTGTGTGTTAGCTATTGTGTTGAGACGAGTTCTGTGTTAGGTGTAGTGTTGAGACGAGTTGTGTGTTAGCTGTAGTGTGTTCAGACGAGGTGTGCGTGTTAGCTGTAGTGCGTTGAGACGAGATGTGTGTTAGCTGTAGTGTGTTGACACGAGCTGTGTGTTAGCTGTAGTGCTGAATCGAGCTGTGTGTTAGCTGTACTGTGTTGAGACGAGGTGTGCGTGTTAGCTGTAGTGTGTTGAGACGAAGTGTCTGTTAGCTGTGTGTGTTCAGACGAGGTGTGTGTGTTAGCTGTAGTGCGTTGAGACGAGATGTTTGTTGCCTGTAGTGTGTTGAGACGAGGTGTGTGTTAGCTGTAGTGTTGAGACGCAGTGTGTGTTAGCTGTAGTGCTGAAACGAGGTGTGTGTTAGCTGTAGTGTTGAGACGAGGTGTGTGTTAGCTGTAGTGTGTTCAGACGAGGTGTGAGTGTTAGCTGTAGTGTGTTTAGACGAAGTGTGTGTTAGCTGTAGTGTACTGAGACGAGGTGTGTGTTAGCTGTAGTGTGTTCACACGAGGTATGCGTGTTAGCTGTAGTGTGTTGAGACGAGGTGTGCGTGTTAGCTGTAGTGTGTTGAGACGAAGTGTGTGTTAGCTGTAGTGTGTTGAGACGAGGTGTGCGTGTTAGCCTTAGTGTGTTGAGACGAGATGTGTGTTAGCTTTAGTGTGTTGAGACGAGGTGTGTTAGCTATAGTCTGTTCAGACGAGGTGTGCGTGTTAGCTGTAGTGTGTTGAGACGAGATGTGTGTTAGCTTTAGTGTGTTGAGACGAGGTGTGTTAGCTGTAGTGCTGAAACGAGGTGTGTGTTAGCTGTAGTGTGTAGAGACGAGGTGTGTGTTAGCTGTAGTGTGTTGAGACGAGATGTGTGTTAGCTGCAGTGTGTTTAGACGAAGTGTCTGTTAGCTGTAGTGTGCTGAGACGAGGTGTGTGTTGGCTGTAGTGTGTTGAGACGAGGTGTGTGTTAGCTGTAGTGTGTTCAGACGAGGTGTGCGTGTTAGCTGTAGTGCGTTGAGACGAGATGTGTGTTGCCTGTAGTGTGTTGAGACGAGGTGTGTGTTAGCTGTAGTGTTGAGACGAAGTGTGTGTTAGCTGTAGTGCTGAAACGAGGTGTGTATTAGCTGTAGTGTGTTGACACGAGGTGTGTGTTAGCTGTAGTGTGTTTAGGCGAAGTGTGTGTTAGCTGTAGTGCTGAAACGAGGTGTGTGTTAGCTTAATGTTGAGACGAGTTGTGTGTTAGCTGTAGTGCTGAAACGAGGTGTGTGTTAGCTGTAGTGTGTTGAGACGAGGTGTGCGTGTTAGCTGTAGTGTGTTGAGACGAGGTGTGTGTTAGCTGTAGTGTTGAGACGAGGTGTGTGTTAGCTGTAGTGTGTTCAGACGAGGTGTGAGTGTTAGCTGTAGTGTGTTTAGACGAAGTGTGTGTTAGCTGTAGTGTGTTTAGACGAAGTGTGTGTTAGCTGTAGTGTGCTGAGACGAGGTGTGTGTTAGCTGTAGTGTGTTGAGACGAGGTGTGTGTTAGCTTAGTGTGTTCAGACGAGGTGTGCGTGTTAGCTGTAGTGTGTTGAGACGAGATGTGTGTTAGCTGTAGTGTTGCGACGAGGTGTGTGTTAGCTGTAGTGTTGAGACGAGGTGTGTGTTAGCTATAGTCCGTTCAGACGAGGTGTGCGTGTTAGCGGTAGTGCGTTGAGACGAGGTGTGTGTTAGCTGCAGCGTTTTGAGACGAGGTGTGTGTTAGCTGTGGTGTTGAGACGAGGTGTGTGTTAGCTGTAGTGTGTTGACACGAGCTGTGTGTTAGCTGTAGTGTGTTGAGACGAGGTGTGTGTTAGCTGTAGTGCTGAAACGAGGTGTGTGTTAGCTGTAGTGTGTTGACACGAGCTGTGTGTTAGCTGTAGTGTGTTGAGACGAGGTGTGCGTGTTTGCTGTAGTGTGTTGAGACGAGGTGTGTCTTAGCTGTAGTGTTGAGACGAGGTGTGTGTTAGCTGTAGTGTGTTCAGACGAGGTGTGAGTGTTAGCTGTAGTGTGTTTAGACGAAGTGTGTGTTACCTGTAGTGTACTGAGACGAGGTGTGTGTTAGCTGTAGTGTGTTCAGACGAGGTGTGCGTGTTAGCTGTAGTGTGTTGAGACGAGGTGTGCGTGTTAGCTGTAGTGTGTTGAGACGAAGTGTGTGTTAGCTGTAGTGTGTTGAGACGAGGTGTGCGTGTTAGCCTTAGTGTGTTGAGACGAGGTGTGTGTTAGCTGTAGTGTTGAGACGAGGTGTGTGTTAATTGTAGTGTGTTGAGACGAGGTGTGTGTTAGCTGTAGTGTGTTCAGACGAGGTGTGCGTGTTAGCTGTAGTGTTGAGACGAGGTGTGTGTTAGCTGTAGTGCTGAAACGAGGTGTGTGTTGACACGAGCTGTGTGTTAGCTGTAGTGTGTTTAGACGAGGTGTGTGTTAGCTGTAGTGTATTGAGACGAGGTGTATGTTAGCTGTAGTGTTGAGACGAGGTGTGTGTTAGATGCAGTGTTGAGACGAGGTGTGTGTTAGCTATTGTGTTGAGACGAGTTCTGTGTTAGGTGTAGTGTTGAGACGAGTTGTGTGTTAGCTGTAGTGTGTTCAGACGAGGTGTGCGTGTTAGCTGTAGTGCGTTGAGACGAGATGTGTGTTAGCTGTAGTGTGTTGAGACGAGTGGTGTGTTAGCTGTAGTGTTGAGACGAGGTGTGTGTTAGCTGTAGTGTGTTGACACGAGCTGTGTGTTAGTTGTAGTGTGTTGAGACGAGGTGTGTGTTAGCTGTAGTGTTGAGACGAGGTGTGTGTTAGCTGCAGTGTTGAGACGAGGTGTGTGTTAGCTATTGTGTTGAGACGAGTTCTGTGTTAGCTGTAGTGTTGAGACAAGTTGTGTGTTAGCTGTAGTGTGTTGAGACAAGCTGTGTGTTAGCTGTAGTGCTGAAACGAGCTGTGTGTTAGCTGTAGTGTGTTGAGACGAGGTGTGCGTGTTAGCTGTAGTGTGTTGAGACGAGGTGTGTGTTAGCTGTAGTGTGTTGAGACGAGGTGTGTCTTAGCTGTAGTGTTGAGACGAGGTGTGTGTTAGCTGTAGTGTGTTCGGACGAGGTGTGCGTGTTAGCCTTAGTTTGTTGAGACGAGGTGTGCGTGTTAGCTGTAGTGTGTTGAGACGAGGTGTGTCTTAGCTGTAGTGTTGAGACGAGGTGTGTGTTAGCTGTAGTGTGTTCAGACGAGGTGTGCGTGTTAGCCTTAGTGTGTTGAGACGAGGTGTGCGTGTTAGCTGTAGTGTGTTGAGACGAGATGTGTGTTAGCTGTAGTGTGTTGAGACGAGGTGTGTGTTAGCTGTAGTGTTGAGACGAGGTGTGTGTTACCTGTAGTGTACTGAGACGAGGTGTGTGTTAGCTGTAGTGTGTTCAGACGAGGTGTGCGTGTTAGCTGTAGTGTGTTTAGACGAGGTGTGTGTTAGCTGTAGTGTATTGAGACGAGGTGTATGTTAGCTGTAGTGTTGAGACGAGGTGTGTGTTAGATGCAGTGTTGAGACGAGGTGTGTGTTAGCTATTGTGTTGAGACGAGTTCTGTGTTAGGTGTAGTGTTGAGACGACTTGTGTGTTAGCTGTAGTGTGTTCAGACGAGGTGTGCGTGTTAGCTGTAGTGTGTTGAGACGAGGTGTGTGTTAGCTGTAGTGTTGAGACGAGGTGTGTGTTAGCTGTAGTGCTGAAACGAGGTGTGTGTTAGCTGTAGTGTGTTGACACGAGCTGTGTGTTAGCTGTAGTGCTGAAACGAGCTGTGTGTTAGCTGTACTGTGTTGAGACGAGGTGTGCGTGTTAGCTGTAGTGTGTTGAGACGAAGTGTGTGTTAGCTGTAGTGTGTTGAGACGAGGTGTGCGTGTTAGCCTTAGTGTGTTGAGACGAGGTGTGCGTGTTAGCTGTAGTGTGTTGAGACGAGGTGTGCGTGTTAGCTGTAGTGTGTTGAGACGAGATTTGTGTTAGCTGTAGTGTGTTGAGACGAGGTGTGTGTTAGCTGTAGTGTGTTGAGACGAGGTGTGTTTTAGCTGTAGTGTGTTGAGACGAGGTGTGTTAGCTGTAGTGTTGCGACGAGATGTGTGTTAGCTGTAGTGTGTTGAGACGAGGTGTGTGTTAGCTGTAGTGTTGAGACGAGGTGTGTGTTTGCTGTAGTGTGTTCAGACGAGGTGTGAGTGTTAGCTGTAGTGTGTTTAGACGAAGTGTGTGTTAGCTGTAGTGTGTTTAGACGAAGTGTGTGTTAGCTGTAGTGTGCTGAGACAAGGTGTGTGTTAGCTGTAGTGTGTTGAGACGAGGTGTGTGTTAGCTTAGTGTGTTCAGACGAGGTGTGCGTGTTAGCTGTAGTGTGTTGAGACGAGATGTGTGTTAGCTGTAGTGTTGCGACGAGGTGTGTGTTAGCTGTAGTGTTGAGACGAGGTGTGTGTTAGCTATAGTCTGTTCAGACGAGGTGTGCGTGTTAGCGGTAGTGCGTTGAGACGAGGTGTGTGTTAGCTGCAGCGTTTTGAGACGAGGTGTGTGTTAGCTGTGGTGTTGAGACGAGGTGTGTGTTAGCTGTAGTGTGTTGACACGAGCTGTGTGTTAGCTGTAGTGTGTTGAGACGAGGTGTGTGTTAGCTGTAGTGCTGAAACGAGGTGTGTGTTAGCTGTAGTGTGTTGACACGAGCTGTGTGTTAGCTGTAGTGTGTTGAGACGAGGTGTGCGTGTTTGCTGTAGTGTGTTGAGACGAGGTGTGTCTTAGCTGTAGTGTTGAGACGAGGTGTGTGTTAGCTGTAGTGTGTTCAGACGAGGTGTGAGTGTTAGCTGTAGTGTGTTTAGACGAAGTGTGTGTTACCTGTAGTGTACTGAGACGAGGTGTGTGTTAGCTGTAGTGTGTTCAGACGAGGTGTGCGTGTTAGCTGTAGTGTGTTGAGACGAGGTGTGCGTGTTAGCTGTAGTGTGTTGAGACGAAGTGTGTGTTAGCTGTAGTGTGTGAGACGAGGTGTGCGTGTTAGCCTCAGTGTGTTGAGACGAGGTGTGCGTGTTAGCTGTAGTGTTGAGACGAGGTGTGTGTTAGCTGTAGTGTGTTGAGACGAGGTGTGTGTTAGCTGTAGTGTGTTCAGACGAGGTGTGCGTGTTAGCTGTAGTGTTGAGACGAGGTGTGTGTTAGCTGTAGTGCTGAAACGAGGTGTGTGTTGACACGAGCTGTGTGTTAGCTGTAGTGTGTTTAGACGAGGTGTGTGTTAGCTGTAGTGTATTGAGACGAGGTGTATGTTAGCTGTAGTGTTGAGACGAGGTGTGTGTTAGATGCAGTGTTGAGACGAGGTGTGTGTTAGCTATTGTGTTGAGACGAGTTCTGTGTTAGGTGTAGTGTTGAGACGAGTTGTGTGTTAGCTGTAGTGTGTTCAGACGAGGTGTGCGTGTTAGCTGTAGTGCGTTGAGACGAGATGTGTGTTAGCTGTAGTGTGTTGAGACGAGGGGTGTGTTAGCTGTAGTGTTGAGACGAGGTGTGTGTTAGCTGTAGTGTGTTGACACGAGCTGTGTGTTAGTTGTAGTGTGTTGAGACGAGGTGTGTGTTAGCTGTAGTGTTGAGACGAGGTGTGTGTTAGCTGCAGTGTTGAGACGAGGTGTGTGTTAGCTATTGTGTTGAGACGAGTTCTGTGTTAGCTGTAGTGTTGAGACAAGTTGTGTGTTAGCTGTAGTGTGTTGAGACAAGCTGTGTGTTAGCTGTAGTGCTGAAACGAGCTGTGTGTTAGCTGTAGTGTTTTGAGACGAGGTGTGCGTGTTAGCTGTAGTGTGTTGAGACGAGGTGTGTGTTAGCTGTAGTGTGTTGAGACGAGGTGTGTCTTAGCTGTAGTGTTGAGACGAGGTGTGTGTTAGCTGTAGTGTGTTCGGACGAGGTGTGCGTGTTAGCCTTAGTTTGTTGAGACGAGGTGTGCGTGTTAGCTGTAGTGTGTTGAGACGAGGTGTGTCTTAGCTGTAGTGTTGAGACGAGGTGTGTGTTAGCTGTAGTGTGTTCAGACGAGGTGTGCGTGTTAGCCTTAGTGTGTTGAGACGAGGTGTGCGTGTTAGCTGTAGTGTGTTGAGACGAGATGTGTGTTAGCTGTAGTGTGTTGAGACGAGGTGTGTGTTAGCTGTAGTGTTGAGACGAGGTGTGTCTTACCTGTAGTGTACTGAGACGAGGTGTATGTTAGCTGTAGTGTTGAGACGAGTTCTGTGTTAGGTGTAGTGTTGAGACGAGGTGTGTCTTACCTGTAGTGTATTGAGACGAGGTGTATGTTAGCTGTAGTGTTGAGACGAGGTGTGTGTTAGATGCAGTGTTGAGACGAGGTGTGTGTTAGCTATTGTGTTGAGACGAGTTCTGTGTTAGGTGTAGTGTTGAGACGAGGTGTGTGTTAGCTGTAGTGTGTTGACACGAGCTGTGTGTTAGCTGTAGTGCTGAAACGAGCTGTGTGTTAGCTGTACTGTGTTGAGACGAGGTGTGCGTGTTAGCTGTAGTGTGTTGAGACGAAGTGTGTGTTAGCTGTAGTGTGTTGAGACGAGGTGTGCGTGTTAGCCTTAGTGTGTTGAGACGAGGTGTGCGTGTTAGCTGTAGTGTGTTGAGACGAGGTGTGCGTGTTAGCTGTAGTGTGTTGAGACGAGATGTGTGTTAGCTGTAGTGTGTTGAGACGAGGTGTTTGTTAGCTGTAGTGTGTTGAGACGAGGTGTGTTTTAGCTGTAGTGTGTTGAGACGAGGTGTGTGTTAGCTGTAGTGCTGAAACGAGTTGTGTGTTAGCTGTAGTGTGTTCAGACGAGGTGTGCGTGTTAGCTGTAGTGTGTTGAGACGAGGTGTGTGTTAGCTGTAGTGTTGAGACGAGGTGTGTGTTAGCTGTAGTGCTGAAACGAGGTGTGTGTTAGCTGTAGTGTGTTGACACGAGCTGTGTGTTAGCTGTAGTGCTGAAACGAGCTGTGTGTTAGCTGTACTGTGTTGAGACGAGGTGTGCGTGTTAGCTGTAGTGTGTTGAGACGAAGTGTGTGTTAGCTGTAGTGTGTTGAGACGAGGTGTGCGTGTTAGCCTTAGTGTGTTGAGACGAGGTGTGCGTGTTAGCTGTAGTGTGTTGAGACGAGGTGTGCGTGTTAGCTGTAGTGTGTTGAGACGAGATGTGTGTTAGCTGTAGTGTGTTGAGACGAGGTGTTTGTTAGCTGTAGTGTGTTGAGACGAGGTGTGTTTTAGCTGTAGTGTGTTGAGACGAGGTGTGTTAGCTGTAGTGTTGCGACGAGATGTGTGTTAGCTGTAGTGTGTTGAGACGAGGTGTGCGTGTTAGCTGTAGTGTGTTGAGACGAGGTGTGTGTTAGCTGTAGTGTGTTTAGACGAAGTGTGTGTTAGCTGTAGTGTGTTGAGACGAGATGTGTGTTAGCTGTAGTGTTGAGACGAGGTGTGTGTTAGCTGTAGTGTTGAGACGAGGTGTGTGTTAGCTGTAGTGTGTTCAGACGAGGTGTGCGTGTCAGCCTTAGTGTGTTGAGACGAGGTGTGCGTGTTAGCTGTAGTGCGTTGAGACGAGATGTGTGTTAGCTGTAGTGTTGAGACGAGGTGTGTGTTAGCTGTAGTGTGTTCAGACGAGGTGTGCGTGTCAGCCTTTGTGTGTTGAGATGAGGTGTGCGTGTTAGCTGTAGTGCGTTGAGACGAGATGTGTGTTAGCTGTAGTGTGTTGAGACGAGGTGTGTGTTAGCTGTAGTGTGTTGAGACGAAGTGTGTGTTGAGACGACGTGTGCGTGTTAGCTGTAGTGTGTTGAGACGAGGTGTGTTTTAGCTGTAGTGTGTTGAGACGAGGTGTGTGTTAGCTGTAGTGTGTTCAGACGAGGTGTGCGTGTTAGCCTTAGTGTGTTGAGACGAGGTGTGTGTTAGCTGTAGTGTGTTTAGACAAGGTGTGTGTTAGCTGTAGTGTGTTGAGACGAGGTGTATGTTAGCTGTAGTGTATTGAGACGAGGTGTGTGTTAGATGCAGTGTTGAGACGAGGTGTGTGTTAGCTGTAGTGTGTTCAGACGAGGTGTGCGTGTTAGCTGTAGTGCGTTGAGAAGAGATGTGTGTTAGCTGTAGTGTGTTGAGACGAGGTGTGTGTTAGCTGTAGTGCTGAAACGAGGTGTGTGTTAGCTGTAGTGTGTTGACACGAGCTGTGTGTTAGCTGTAGTGTGTTGACACGAGCTGTGTGTTAGCTGTAGTGCTGAAACGAGCTGTGTGTTAGCTGTACTGTGTTGAGACGAGGTGTGCGTGTTAGCTGTAGTGTGTTGAGACGAAGTGTGTGTTAGCTGTAGTGTGTTCAGACGAGGTGTGCGTGTTAGCTGTAGTGCGTTGAGACGAGATGTTTGTTGCCTGTAGTGTGTTGAGACGAGGTGTGTGTTAGCTGTAGTGTTGAAACGAAGTGTGTGTTAGCTGTAGTGCTGAAACGAGGTGTGTGTTAGCTGTAGTGTGTTGACACGAGGTGTGTGTTAGCTGTAGTGTGTTTAGGCGAAGTGTGTGTTAGCTGTAGTGCTGAAACGAGGTGTGTGTTAGCTGTAGTGTGTTGAGACGAGGTGTGTGTTAGCTGTAGTGTGTTGAGACGAAGTGTGTGTTGAGACGAAGTGTGTGTTAGCTGTAGTGTTGAGACGAGGTGTGTGTTCGCTGTAGTGTTGAGACGAAGTGTGTGTTAGCTGTAGTGTGTTGAGACGAGGTGTGCGTGTTAGCTGTAGTGTGTTGAGACGAGGTGTGTCTTAGCTGTAGTGTTGAGACGAGGTGTGTGTTAGCTGTAGTGTGTTCAGACGAGGTGTGAGTGTTAGCTGTAGTGTGTTTAGACGAAGTGTGTGTTAGCTGTAGTGTACTGAGACGAGGTGTGTGTTAGCTGTAGTGTGTTCAGACGAGGTATGCGTGTTAGCTGTAGTGTGTTGAGACGAGGTGTGCGTGTTAGCTGTAGTGTGATGAGACGAAGTGTGTGTTAGCTGTAGTGTGTTGAGACGAGGAGTGCGTGTTATCCTTAGTGTGTTGAGACGAGGTGTGCGTGTTAGCTGTAGTGTTGAGACGAGGTGTGTGTTAGCTGTAGTGTGTTGAGACGAGGTGTGTGTTAGCTGTAGTGTGTTCAGACGAGGTGTGCGTGTTAGCTGTAGTGTCGAGACGAGGTGTGTGTTAGCTGTAGTGCTGAAACGAGGTGTGTGTTAGCTGTAGTGTGTTGACACGAGCTGTGTGTTTAGACGAGGTGTGTGTTAGCTGTAGTGTGTTGAGACGAGGTGTGTGTTAGCTGTAGTGTGTTGACACGAGCTGTGTGTTAGCTGTAGTGTGTTGAGACGAGGTGTGTGTTAGCTGTAGTGTGTTGAGACGAAGTGTGTGTTGAGACGAAGTGTGTGTTAGCTGTAGTGTTGAGACGAGGTGTGTCTTTGCTGTAGTTTTGGGACGAGGTGTGTGTTAGCTGTAGTGTGTTCAGACGAGGTGTGAGTGTTAGCTGTACTGTGTTGAGACGAGGTGTGTGTTAGCTGTAGTGTTGAGACGAAGTGTGTGTTAGCTGTAGTGTGTTTAAACTAAGTGTGTGTTAGCTGTAGTGTGCTGAGACGAGGTGTGTGTTAGCTGTAGTGTGTTGAGACGAGGTGTGCGTGTTAGCTGTAGTGTGTTGAGACGAGATGTGTGGTAGCTGTAGTGTGTTGAGACGAGGTGTGTGTTAGCTGTAGTGTTGAGACGAAGTGTGTGTTAGCTGTAGTGTGCTGAGACGAGGTGTGTGTTAGCTGTAGTGTGTTGATACGAGGTGTGTGTTAGCTTAGTGTTTTCAGACGAGGTGTGCGTGTTAGCTGTAGTGTGTTGAGACGAGGTGTGTGTGTTAGCTGTAGTGTGTTCAGACGAGGTGTGCGTGTTAGCTGTAGTGTGTTGAGACGAGGTGTGTGGTAGCTGTAGTGTGTTGAGACGAGGTGTGTGTTAGCAGTAGTGTTGAGACGAGGTGTGTGTTAGCTGTAGTGTGTTTAGACGAAGTGTGTGTTAGCTGTAGTGTGCTGAGACGAGGTGTGTGTTAGCTGTAGTGTGTTGAGACGAGGTGTGTGTTAGCTTAGTGTGTTCAGACGAGGTCTGCGTGTTAGCTGTAGTGTGTTGAGACGAGATGTGTGTTAGCTGTAGCGTTGAGACGAGATGTGTGTTAGCTGCAGCGTGTTGAGACGAGGTGTGTGTTAGCTGTAGTGTTGAGACGAGGTGTGTGTTAGCTGTAGTGTGTTGACACGAGCTGTGTGTTAGCTGTAGTGTGTTGAGACGAGGTGTGTGTTAGCTGTAGTGTGTTGAGACGAAGTGTGTGTTAGCTGTAGTGTGTTGAGACGAGGTGTGCGTGTTAGCTGTAGTGTGTTGAGACGAGGTGTGAGTTAGCTGCAGTGTGTTTAGACGAAGTGTGTGTTAGCTGTAGTGCTGAAACGAGGTGTGTGTTAGCTGTAGTGTGTTGACACGAGGTGTGTGTTAGCTGTAGTGTGCTGAGACGAGGTGTGTGTTAGCTGTAGTGTGTTGAGACGAGGTGTGCGTGTTAGCTGTAGTGTGTTGAGACGAGATGTGTGTTAGCTTTAGTGTGTTGAGACGAGGTGTGTTAGCTGTAGTGCTGAAAGGAGGTGTGTTAGCTGTAGTGTGTAGAGACGAGGTGTGTGTTAGCTGTAGTGTGTTGAGACGAGATGTGTGTTAGCTGCAGTGTGTTTAGACGAAGTGTGTGTTAGCTGTAGTGTGCTGAGACGAGGTGTGTGTTGGCTGTAGTGTGCTGAGACGAAGTGTGTGTTAGCTGTAGTGCTGAAACGAGGTGTGTGTTAGCTGTAGTGTGTTGACACGAGCTGTGTGTTAGCTGTAGTGTGTTGAGACGAGGTGTGTGTTAGCTGTAGTGTGTTGAGACGAGGTGTGCGTGTTAGCTGTAGTGTGTTGAGACGAGGTGTGTCTTAGCTGTAGTGTTGAGACGAGGTGTGTTAGCTGTAGTGTATTCAGACGAGGTGTGAGTGTTAGCTGTAGTGTGTTTAGACGAAGTGTGTGTTAGCTGTAGTGTGCTGAGACGAGGTGTGTGTTAGCTGTAGTGTGTTCAGACGAGGTGTGCGTGTTAGCTGTAGTGTGTTGAGACAAGGTGTGTGGTAGCTGTAGTGTGTTGAGACGAGGTGTGTGTTAGCTGTAGTGTTGAGACGAGGTGTGTGTTAGCTGTAGTGTGTTTAGACGAAGTGTGTGTTAGCTGTAGTGTGCTGAGACAAGGTGTGTGTTAGCTGTAGTGTGTTGAGACGAAGTGTGTGTTGAGACGAAGTGTGTGTTAGCTGTAGTGTTGAGACGAGGTGTGTCTTCGCTGTAGTGTTGGGACGAGGTGTGTGTTAGCTGTAGTGTGTTCAGACGAGGTGTGAGTGTTAGCTGTAGTGTGTTGAGACGAGATGTGTGGTAGCTGTAGTGTGCTGAGACGAGGTGTGTGTTAGCTGTAGTGTGTTGAGAAGAGGTGTGCGTGTTAGCTGTAGTGTGTTGAGACGAGATGTGTGGTAGCTGTAGTGTGTTGAGACGAGGTGTGTGTTAGCTGTAGTGTTTAGACGAAGTGTGTGTTAGCTGTAGTGTGCTGAGACGAGGTGTGTGTTAGCTTAGTGTTTTCAGACGAGGTGTGCGTGTTAGCTGTAGTGTGTTGAGACGAGATGTGTGTTAGCTGTAGTGTGTTGAGACGAGGTGTGCGTGTTAGCTGTAGTGCGTTGAGACGTGTGTTAGCTGTAGTGTTGAGACGAGGTGTGTTAGCTGTAGTGCTGAAACGAGGTGTGTGTTAGCTGTAGTGTGCTGAGACGAGGTGTGTGTTGGCTGTAGTGTGTTGAGACGAGGTGTGTGTTAGCTGTAGTGTGTTCAGACGAGGTGTGCGTGTTAGCTGTAGTGTGTTTAGACGAAGTGTGTGTTAGCTGTAGTGTGCTGAGACGAGGTGTGTGTTAGCTGTAGTGTGTTGAGACGAGGTGTGTGTTAGCTTAGTGTGTTCAGACGAGGTGTGCGTGTTAGCTGTAGTGTGTTGAGACGAGATGTGTGTTAGCTGTAGTGTTGAGACGAGGTGTGTGTTAGCTGTAGTGCTGAAACAAGGTGTGTGTTACCTGTAGTGTGTTGACACGAGCTGTGTGTTAGCTGTAGTGTGTTGAGACGAGGTGTGTGTTAGCTGTAGTGTGTTGAGACGAAGTGTGTGTTGAGACGAAGTGTGTGTTAGCTGTAGTGTTGAGACGAGGTGTGTCTTCGCTGTAGTGTTGGGACGAGGTGTGTGTTAGCTGTAGTGTGTTGAGACGAGGTGTGAGTGTTAGCTGTAGTGTGTTGAGACGAGGTGTGTGTTAGCTGTAGTGTTGAGACGAAGTGTGTGTTAGCTGTAGTGTGTTTAAACGAAGTGTGTGTTAGCTGTAGTGTGCTGAGACGAGGTGTGTGTTAGCTGTAGTGTGTTGAGACGAGGTGAGCGTGTTAGCTGTAGTGTGTTGAGACGAGATGTGTGGTAGCTGTAGTGTGTTGAGACGAGCTGTGTGTTAGCTGTAGTGTTGGGACGAAGTGTGTGTTAGCTGTAGTGTGCTGAGACGAGGTGTGTGTTAGCTGTAGTGTGTTGAGACGAGGTGTGTGTTAGCTTAGTGTTTTCAGACGAGGTGTGCGTGTTAGCTGTAGTGTGTTGAGACGAGGTGTGTGTGTTAGCTGTAGTGTGTTCAGACGAGGTGTGCGTGTTAGCTGTAGTCTGTTGAGACGAGGTGTGTGGTAGCTGTAGTGTGTTTAGACGAAGTGTGTGTTAGCTTAGTGTGTTCAGACGATGTGTGCGTGTTAGCTGTAGTGTGTTGAGACGAGATGTGTGTTAACTGTAGTGTTGCGACGAGGTGTGTGTTAGCTGTAGTGTTGAGACGAGGTGTGTGTTAACTATAGTCTGTTCAGACGAGGTGTGTGTTAGCTGTAGTGTGTTGACACGAGCTGTGTGTTAGCTGTAGTGTGTTGAGACGAGGTGTGTGTTAGCTGTAGTGTGTTGAGACGAAGTGTGTGTTAGCTGTAGTGTGTTGAGACAAGGTGTGCGTGTTAGCTGTAGTGTGTTGAGACGAGGTGTGTGTTAGCTGCAGTGTGTTTAGACGAAGTGTGTGTTAGCTGTAGTGCTGAAACGAGGTGTGTGTTAGCTGTAGTGTGTTGACACGAGGTGTGTGTTCGCTGTAGTGTGCTGAGACGAGGTGTGTGTTAGCTGTAGTGTGTTGAGACGAGGTGTGCGTGTTAGCTGTAGTGTGTTGAGACGAGATGTGTGTTAGCTTTAGTGTGTTGAGACGAGGTGTGTTAGCTGTAGTGCTGAAACGAGGTGTGTGTTAGCTGTAGTGTGTAGAGACGAGGTGTGTGTTAGCTGTAGTGTGCTGAGACGAGGTGTGTGTTAGCTGTAGTGTGTTGAGACGAGGTGAGCGTGTTAGCTGTAGTGTGTTGAGACGAGATGTGTGGTAGCTGTAGTGTGTTGAGACGAGCTGTGTGTTAGCTGTAGTGTTGAGACGAAGTGTGTGTTAGCTGTAGTGTGCTGAGACGAGGTGTGTGTTAGCTGTAGTGTGTTGAGACGAGGTGTGTGTTAGCTTAGTGTTTTCAGACGAGGTGTGCGTGTTAGCTGTAGTGTGTTGAGACGAGGTGTGTGTGTTAGCTGTAGTGTGTTGAGACGAGGTGTGTGTTAGCTGTACTGTTGAGACGAGGTGTGTGTTAGCTGTAGTGTGTTTAGACGAAGTGTGTGTTAGCTTAGTGTGTTGAGACGATGTGTGCGTGTTAGCTGTAGTGTGTTGAGACGAGATGTGTGTTAACTGTAGTGTTGCGACGAGGTGTGTGTTAGCTGTAGTGTTGAGACGAGGTGTGTGTTAACTATAGTCTGTTCAGACGAGGTGTGTGTTAGCTGTAGTGTGTTGACACGAGCTGTGTGTTAGCTGTAGTGTGTTGAGACGAGGTGTGTGTTAGCTGTAGTGTGTTGAGACGAAGTGTGTGTTAGCTGTAGTGTGTTGAGACAAGGTGTGCGTGTTAGCTGTAGTGTGTTGAGACGAGGTGTGTGTTAGCTGCAGTGTGTTTAGACGAAGTGTGTGTTAGCTGTAGTGCTGAAACGAGGTGTGTGTTAGCTGTAGTGTGTTGACACGAGGTGTGTGTTCGCTGTAGTGTGCTGAGACGAGGTGTGTGTTAGCTGTAGTGTGTTGAGACGAGGTGTGTTAGCTGTAGTGCTGAAACGAGGTGTGTGTTAGCTGTAGTGTGTAGAGACGAGGTGTGTGTTAGCTGTAGTGTGTTGAGACGAGATGTGTGTTAGCTGCAGTGTGTTTAGACGAAGTGTGTGTTAGCTGTAGTTTGCTGAGACGAGGTGTGTGTTGGCTGTAGTGTGTTGAGACGAGGTGTGTGTTAGCTGTAGTGTGTTCAGACGAGGTGTGCGTGTTAGCTGTAGTGCGTTGAGACGAGATGTGTGTTGCCTGTAGTGTGTTGAGACGAGGTGTGTGTTAGCTGTAGTGTTGAGACGAAGTGTGTGTTAGCTGTAGTGCTGAAACGAGGTGTGTGTTAGCTGTAGTGTGTTGACACGAGGTGTGTGTTAGCTGGTGTGTGTTGAGACGAGGTGTGTGTTAGCTGTAGTGTGTTGAGACGAAGTGTGTGTTTGCTGTAGTGTTGAGACGAGGTGTGTGTTAGCTGTAGTGTTGAGACGAGGTGTGTGTTATCTATAGTCTGTTCAGACGAGGTGTGCGTGTTAGCTGTAGTGTGTTGAGACGAGATGTGTGTTAGCTGTAGTGTGTTGAGACGAGGTGTGCGTGTTAGCTGTAGTGTGTTTAGGCGAAGTGTGTGTTAGCTGTAGTGCTGAAACGAGGTGTGTGTTAGCTGTAGTGTGTTGAGACGAGGTGTGCGTGTTAGCTGTAGTGTGTTGAGACGAGGTGTGTCTTAGCTGTAGTGTGTTCAGACGAGGTGTGAGTGTTAGCTGTAGTGTGTTTAGACGAAGTGTGTGTTAGCTGTAGTGTGTTTAGACGAAGTGTATGTTTGCTGTAGTGTGCTGAGACGAGGTGTGTGTTAGCTGAAGTGTGTTGAGACGAGGTGTGTGTTAGCTTAGTGTGTTCAGACGAGGTGTGCGTGTTAGCTGTAGTGTGTTGAGACGAGATGTGTGTTAGCTGTAGTGTTGCGACGAGGTGTGTGTTAGCTGTAGTGTTGAGACGAGGTGTGTGTTAGCTATAGTCTGTTCAGACGAGGTGTGCGTGTTAGCTGTAGTGCGTTGAGACGAGGTGTGTTTTAGCTGCAGCGTGTTGAGACGAGGTGTGTGTTAGCTGTAGTGTTGAGACGAGGTGTGTGTTAGCTGTAGTGTGTTGACACGAGCTGTGTGTTAGCTGTAGTGTGTTGAGACGAGGTGTGTGTTAGCTGTAGTGCTGAAACGAGGTGTGTGTTAGCTGTAGTGTGTTGACACGAGCTGTGTGTTAGCTGTAGTGTGTTGAGACGAGGTGTGCGTGTTAGCTGTAGTGTGTTGAGACGAGGTGTGTCTTAGCTGTAGTGTTGAGACGAGGTGTGTGTTAGCTGTAGTGTGTTCTGACGAGGTGTGAGTGTTAGCTGTAGTGTGTTTAGACGAAGTGTGTGTTACCGGTAGTGTACTGAGACGAGGTGTGTGTTAGCTGTAGTGTGTTCAGACGAGGTGTGCGTGTTAGCTGTAGTGTGTTGAGACGAGGTGTGCGTGTTAGCTGTAGTGTGTTGAGACGAAGTGTGTGTTAGCTGTAGTGTGTTGAGACGAGGTGTGCGTGTTAGCCTTAGTGTGTTGAGACGAGGTGTGCGTGTTAGCTGTAGTGTTGAGACGAGGTGTGTGTTAGCTGTAGTGTGTTGAGACGAGGTGTGTGTTAGCTGTAGTGTGTTCAGACGAGGTGTGCGTGTTAGCTGTAGTGTTGAGACGAGGTGTGTGTTAGCTGTAGTGCTGAAACGAGGTGTGTGTTAGCTGTTGTGTGTTGACACGAGCTGTGTGTTAGCTGTAGTGTGTTTAGACGAGGTGTGTGTTAGCTGTAGTGTATTGAGACGAGGTGTATGTTAGCTGTAGTGTTGAGACGAGGTGTGTGTTAGATGCAGTGTTGAGACGAGGTGTGTGTTAGCTATTGTGTTGAGACGAGTTCTGTGTTAGGTGTAGTGTTGAGACGAGTTGTGTGTTAGCTGTAGTGTGTTCAGACGAGGTGTGCGTGTTAGCTGTAGTGCGTTGAGACGAGATGTGTGTTAGCTGTAGTGTGTTGAGACGAGGTGTGTGTTAGCTGTAGTGTTGAGACGAGGTGTGTGTTAGCTGTAGTGCTGAAACGAGGTGTGTGTTAGCTGTAGTTTGGTGACACCAGCTGTGTGTTAGCTGTAGTGTGTTTAGACGAGGTGTGTGTTAGCTGTAGTGTGTTGAGACGAGGTGTGTGTTAGCTGTAGTGTATTGAGACGAGGTGTATGTTAGCTGTAGTGTGTTGAGACGAGGTGTGTGTTAGCTTAGTGTTTTCAGACGACGTGTGCGTGTTAGCTGCAGTGTGTTGAGACGAGATGTGTGTTAGCTGTAGTGTGTTGAGACGAGGTGTGCGTGTTAGCTGTAGTGCGTTGAGACGAGATGTGTGTTAGCTGTAGTGTTGAGACGAGGTGTGTTAGTTGTAGTGCTGAAACGAGGTGTGTGTTACCTGTAGTGTGCTGAGACGAGGTGTGTGTTGGCTGTAGTGTGTTGAGACGAGGTGTGTGTTAGCTGTAGTGTGTTCAGACGAGGTGTGCGTGTTAGCTGTAGTGTGTTTAGACGAAGTGTGTGTTAGCTGTAGTGTGCTGAGACGAGGTGTGTGTTAGCTGTAGTGTGTTGAGACGAGGTGTGTGTTAGCTTAGTGTGTTCAGACGAGGTGTGCGTGATAGCTGTAGTGTGTTGAGACGAGATGTGTGTTAGCTGTAGTCTTGAGACGAGGTGTGTCTTCGCTGTAGTGTTGGGACGAGGTGTGTGTTAGCTGTAGTGTGTTCAGACGAGGTGTGAGTGTTAGCTGTAGTGTGTTGAGACGAGGTGTGTGTTAGCTGTAGTGTGCTGAGACGAGGTGTGTGTTAGCTGTAGTGTGTTGAGACGAGGTGTGCGTGTTAGCTGTAGTTGTGTTGAGACGAGATGTGTGGTAGCTGTAGTGTGTTGAGACGAGCTGTGTGTTAGCTGTAGTGTTGAGACGAAGTGTGTGTTAGCTGTAGTGTGCTGAGACGAGGTGTGTGTTAGCTGTAGTGTGTTGAGACGAGGTGTGTGTTAGCTCAGTGTTTTCAGACGAGGTGTGCGTGTTAGCTGTAGTGTGTTGAGACGAGGTGTGTGTGTTAGCTGTAGTGTGTTCAGACGAGGTGTGCGTGTTACCTGTAGTGTGTTGAGACGAGGTGTGTGGTAGCTGTAGTGTGTTGAGACGAAGTGTGTGTTAGCTGTAGTGTGTTGAGACGAGGTGTGCGTGTTAGCTGTAGTGTGTTGAGACGAGGTGTGTGTTAGCTGCAGTTGGTTTAGACGAAGTGTGTGTTAGCTGTAGTGCTGAAACGAGGTGTGTGTTAGCTGTAGTGTGTTGACACGAGGTGTGTGTTAGCTGTAGTGTGTTGAGACGAGGTGTGTGTTAGCTGTAGTGTGTTGACACGAGCTGTGTGTTAGCTGTAGTGTGTTGAGACGAGGTGTGTGTTAGCTGTAGTGTGTTGAGACGAAGTGTGTGTTAGCTGTAGTGTGTTGAGACGAGGTGTGCGTGTTAGCTGTAGTGTGTTGAGACGAGGTGTGTGTTAGCTGCAGTGTGTTTAGACGAAGTGTGTGTTAGCTGTAGTGCTGAAACGAGGTGTGTGTTAGCTGTAGTGTGTTGACACGAGGTGTGTGTTAGCTGTAGTGTGCTGAGACGAGGTGTGTGTTAGCTGTAGTGTGTTGAGACGAGGTGTGTGTGTTAGCTGTAGTGTGTTGAGACGAGATGTGTGTTAGCTGTAGTGTGTTGAGACGAGATGTGTGTTAGCTGCAGTGTGTTTAGACGAAGTGTGTGTTAGCTGTAGTGTGCTGAGACGAGGTGTGTGTTGGCTGTAGTGTGTTGAGACGAGGTGTGCGTGTTAGCTGTAGTGCGTTGAGACGAGATGTGTGTTGCCTGTAGTGTGTTGAGACGAGGTGTGTGTTAGCTGTAGTGTTGAGACGAAGTGTGTGTTAGCTGTAGTGCTGAAACGAGGTGTGTGTTAGCTGTAGTGTGTTGACACGAGGTGTGTGTTAGCTGTAGTGTGTTTAGGCGAAGTGTGTGTTAGCTGTAGTGCTGAAACGAGGTGTGTGTTAGCTTAGTGTTGAGACGAAGTGTGTGTTAGCTGTAGTGCTGAAACGAGGTGTGTGTTAGCTGTAGTGTGTTGAGACGAGGTGTGCGTGTTAGCTGTAGTGTGTTGAGATGAGGTGTGTGTTAGCTGCAGCGTATTGAGACGAGGTGTGTGTTAGCTGTAGTGTTGAGACGAGGTGTGTGTTAGCTATAGTCTGTTCAGACGAGGTGTGCGTGTTAGCTGTAGTGCGTTGAGACGAGGTGTGTGTTAGCTGCAGCGTATTGAGACGAGGTGTGTGTTAGCTGTAGTGTTGAGACGAGGTGTGTGTTAGCTGTAGTGTGTTGACACGAGCTGTGTGTTAGCTGTAGTGTGTTGAGCCGAGGTGTGTGTTAGCTGTAGTGCTGAAACGAGGTGTGTGTTAGCTGTAGTGTGTTGACACGAGCTGTGTGTTAGCTGTAGTGTGTTGAGACGAGGTGTGCGTGTTAGCTGTAGTGTGTTGAGACGAGGTGTGTCTTAGCTGTAGTGTTGAGACGAGGTGTGTGTTAGCTGTAGTGTGTTCAGACGAGGTGTGAGTGTTAGCTGTAGTGTGTTTAGACGAAGTGTGTGTTACCTGTAGTGTACTGAGACGAGGTGTGTGTTAGCTGTAGTGTGTTCAGACGAGGTGTGCGTGTTAGCTGTAGTGTGTTGAGACGAAGTGTGTGTTAGCTGTAGTGTGTTGAGACGAGGTGTGCGTGTTAGCCTTAGTGTGTTGAGACGAGGTGTGCGTGTTAGCTGTAGTGTTGAGACGAGGTGTGTGTTAGCTGTAGTGTGTTGAGACGAGGTGTGTGTTAGCTGTAGTGTGTTCAGACGAGGTGTGCGTGTTAGCTGTAGTGTTGAGACGAGGTGTGTGTTAGCTATTGTGTTGAGACGAGTTCTGTGTTAGGTGTAGTGTTGAGACGAGTTGTGTGTTAGCTGTAGTGTGTTCAGACGAGGTGTGCGTGTTAGCTGTAGTGCGTTGAGACGAGATGTGTGTTAGCTGTAGTGTGTTGAGACGAGGTGTGTGTTAGCTGTAGTGTTGAGACGAGGTGTGTGTTAGCTGTAGTGCTAAAACGAGGTGTGTGTTAGCTGTAGTGTGTTGACACCAGCTGTGTGTTAGCTGTAGTGTGTTTAGACGAGGTGTGTGTTAGCTGTAGTGTGTTGAGACGAGGTGTGTGTTAGCTGTAGTGTATTGAGACGAGGTGTATGTTAGCTGTAGTGTGTTGAGACGAGGTGTGTGTTAGATGCAGTGTTGAGACGAGGTGTGTGTTAGCTATTGTGTTGAGACGAGATCTGTGTTAGCTGTAGTGTTGAGACGAGTTGTGTGTTAGCTGTAGTGTGTTCAGACGAGGTGTGCGTGTTAGCTGTAGTGCGTTGAGACGAGATGTGTGTTAGCTGTAGTGTGTTGAGACGAGGTGTGTGTTAGCTGTAGTGTTGAGACGAGGTGTGTGTTAACTGTAGTGCTGAAACGAGGTGTGTGTTAGCTGTAGTGTGTTGAGACGAGGTGTGTGTTAGCTGCAGTGTTGAGACGAGGTGTGTGTTAGCTATTGTGTTGAGACGAGTTCTGTGTTAGCTGTAGTGTTGAGACGAGTTGTGTGTTAGCTGTAGTGTGTTGAGACAAGCTGTGTGTTAGCTGTAGTGCTGAAACGAGCTGTGTGTTAGCTGTAGTGTGTTGAGACGAGGTGTGCGTGTTAGCTGTAGTGTGTTGAGACGAGGTGTGCGTGTTAGCTGTAGTGTGTTGAGACGAGGTGTGTGTTAGCTGTAGTGTGTTGAGACGAGGTGTGTCTTAGCTGTAGTGTTGAGACGAGGTGTGTGTTAGCTGTAGTGTGTTTAGACGAAGTGTGTGTTAGCTGTAGTGTGTTGAGACGAGATGTGTGTTAGCTGTAGTGTTGAGACGAGGTGTGTGTTAGCTGTAGTGTTGAGACGAGGTGTGTGTTAGCTGTAGTGTGTTCAGACGAGGTGTGCGTGTCAGCCTTAGTGTGTTGAGACGAGGTGTGCGTGTTAGCTGTAGTGCGTTGAGACGAGATGTGTGTTAGCTGTAGTGTTGAGACGAGGTTTGACGTGTGCGTGTTAGCTGTAGTGTGTTGAGACGAGGTGTGTTATAGCTGTAGTGTGTTGAGACGAGGTGTGTGTTAGCTGTAGTGTGTTCAGACGAGGTGTGCGTGTTAGCCTTAGTGTGTTGAGACGAGGTGTGTGTTAGCTGTAGTGTGTTTAGACAAGGTGTGTGTTAGCTGTAGTGTGTTGAGACGAGGTGTATGTTAGCTGTAGTGTATTGAGACGAGGTGTGTGTTAGATGCAGTGTTGAGACGAGGTGTGTGTTAGCTATTGTGTTGAGACGAGTTCTGTGTTAGGTGTAGTGTTGAGACGAGTTGTGTGTTAGCTGTAGTGTGTTCAGACGAGGTGTGCGTGTTAGCTGTAGTGCGTTGAGACGAGATGTGTGTTAGCTGTAGTGTGTTGAGACGAGGTGTGTGTTAGCTGTAGTGTGTTGACACGAGCTGTGTGTTAGCTGTAGTGCTGAAACGAGCTGTGTGTTAGCTGTACTGTGTTGAGACGAGGTGTGCGTGTTAGCTGTAGTGTGTTGAGACGAAGTGTGTGTTAGCTGTAGTGTGTTCAGACGAGGTGTGCGTGTTAGCTGTAGTGCGTTGAGACGAGCTGTTTGTTGCCTGTAGTGTGTTGAGACGAGGTGTGTGTTAGCTGTAGTGTGTTGAGACGAGGTGTGCGTGTTAGCTGTAGTGTGTTGAGACGAGGTGTGTGTTAGCTGTAGTGTGTTGAGACGAGGTGTGTCTTAGCTGTAGTGTTGAGACGAGGTGTGTGTTAGCTGTAGTGTGTTCAGACGAGGTGTGCGTGTTAGCCTTAGTGTGTTGAGACGAGGTGTGCGTGTTAGCTGTAGTGTGTTGAGACGAGGTGTGTCTTAGCTGTAGTGTTGAGACGAGGTGTGTGTTAGCTGTAGTGTGTTCAGACGAGGTGTGCGTGTTAGCCTTAGTGTGTTGAGACGAGGTGTGTGTTAGCTGTAGTGTTGAGACGAGGTGTGTGTTAGCTGTAGTGTGTTTAGACGAAGTGTGTGTTAGCTGTAGTGTGTTGAGACGAGGTGTGTGTTAGCTGTAGTGTGTTGAGACGAGGTGTGTGTTAGCTGTAGTGTTGAGACAAGGTGTGTGTTAGCTGTAGTGTGTTGAGACGAGGTGTATGTTAGCTGTAGTGTATTGAGACGAGGTGTGTGTTGGATGCAGTGTTGAGACGAGGTGTATGTTAGCTGTAGTGTATTGAGACGAGGTGTGTGTTGGATGCAGTGTTGAGACGAGGTGTGTGTTAGCTATTGTGTTGAGACGAGTTCTGTGTTAGGTGTAGTGTTGAGACGAGTTGTGTGTTAGCTGTAGTGTGTTCAGACGAGGTGTGCGTGTTAGCTGTAGTGCGTTGAGACGAGATGTGTGTTAGCTGTAGTGTGTTGAGACGAGATGTGTGTTAGCTGTAGTGTTGAGACGAGTTGTGTGTTAGCTGTAGTGCTGAAACGAGGTGTGTGTTAGCTGTAGTGTGTTGACACGAGCTGTGTGTTAGCTGTAGTGCTGAAACGAGCTGTGTGTTAGCTGTACTGTGTTGAGACGAAGTGTGCGTGTTAGCTGTAGTGTGTTGAGACGAAGTGTGTGTTAGCTGTAGTGTGTTCAGACGAGGTGTGCGTGTTAGCTGTAGTGCGTTGAGACGAGATGTTTGTTGCCTGTAGTTTGTTGAGACGAGGTGTGTGTTAGCTGTAGTGTTGAGACGATGTGTGTGTTAGCTGTAGTGCTGAAACGAGGTGTGTGTTAGCTGTAGTGTGTTGACACGAGGTGTGTGTTAGCTGTAGTGTATTGAGACGAGGTGTATGTTAGCTGTAGTGTTGAGACGAGGTGTTTGTTAGATGCAGTGTTGAGACGAGGTGTGTGTTAGCTGTAGTGTTGAGACGAGGTGTGTGTTAGCTGTAGTGTTGCGACGAGGTGTGTGTTAGCTGTAGTGTGTTCAGGCGAGGTGTGCGTGTTAGCTGTAGTGTGTTGAGACGAGGTGTGCGTGTTAGCTGTAGTGTTGAGACGAGGTGTGTGTTAGCTGTAGTGCTGAAACGAGGTGTGTGTTAGCTGTAGTGTGTTGACACGAGATGTGTGTTAGCTGTAGTGTGTTTAGACGAGGTGTGTGTTAGCTGTAGTGTGTTGAGACGAGGTGTGTGTTAGCTGTAGTGTATTGAGACGAGGCGTGTGTTAGATGCAGTATTGAGACGAGGTTTGTGTTAGCTATTGTGTTGAGACGAGTTCTGTGTTAGCTGTAGTGTTGAGACGAGGTGTGTGTTAGCTGTAGTGTGTTCAGACGAGGTGTGCGTGTCAGCCTTAGTGTGTTGAGACGAGGTGTGCGTGTTAGCTGTAGTGCGTTGAGACGAGATGTGTGTTAGCTGTAGTGTTGAGACGAGGTTTGACGTGTGCGTGTTAGCTGTAGTGTGTTGAGACGAGGTGTGTTATAGCTGTAGTGTGTTGAGACGAGGTGTGTGTTAGCTGTAGTGTGTTCAGACGAGGTGTGCGTGTTAGCCTTAGTGTGTTGAGACGAGGTGTGTGTTAGCTGTAGTGTGTTTAGACAAGGTGTGTGTTAGCTGTAGTGTGTTGAGACGAGGTGTATGTTAGCTGTAGTGTATTGAGACGAGGTGTGTGTTAGATGCAGTGTTGAGACGAGGTGTGTGTTAGCTATTGTGTTGAGACGAGTTCTGTGTTAGGTGTAGTGTTGAGACGAGTTGTGTGTTAGCTGTAGTGTGTTCAGACGAGGTGTGCGTGTTAGCTGTAGTGCGTTGAGACGAGATGTGTGTTAGCTGTAGTGTGTTGAGACGAGGTGTGTGTTAGCTGTAGTGTGTTGACACGAGCTGTGTGTTAGCTGTAGTGCTGAAACGAGCTGTGTGTTAGCTGTACTGTGTTGAGACGAGGTGTGCGTGTTAGCTGTAGTGTGTTGAGACGAGGTGTGTGTTAGCTGTAGTGTTGAGACGAGGTGTGTGTTAGCTGTAGTGTTGCGACGAGGTGTGTGTTAGCTGTAGTGTGTTCAGGCGAGGTGTGCGTGTTAGCTGTAGTGTGTTGAGACGAGGTGTGCGTGTTAGCTGTAGTGTTGAGACGAGGTGTGTGTTAGCTGTAGTGCTGAAACGAGGTGTGTGTTAGCTGTAGTGTGTTGACACGAGATGTGTGTTAGCTGTAGTGTGTTTAGACGAGGTGTGTGTTAGCTGTAGTGTGTTGAGACGAGGTGTGTGTTAGCTGTAGTGTATTGAGACGAGGCGTGTGTTAGATGCAGTATTGAGACGAGGTTTGTGTTAGCTATTGTGTTGAGACGAGTTCTGTGTTAGCTGTAGTGTTGAGACGAGGTGTGTGTTAGCTGTAGTGTGTTCAGACGAGGTGTGCGTGTCAGCCTTAGTGTGTTGAGACGAGGTGTGCGTGTTAGCTGTAGTGCGTTGAGACGAGATGTGTGTTAGCTGTAGTGTTGAGACGAGGTTTGACGTGTGCGTGTTAGCTGTAGTGTGTTGAGACGAGGTGTGTTATAGCTGTAGTGTGTTGAGACGAGGTGTGTGTTAGCTGTAGTGTGTTCAGACGAGGTGTGCGTGTTAGCCTTAGTGTGTTGAGACGAGGTGTGTGTTAGCTGTAGTGTGTTTAGACAAGGTGTGTGTTAGCTGTAGTGTGTTGAGACGAGGTGTATGTTAGCTGTAGTGTATTGAGACGAGGTGTGTGTTAGATGCAGTGTTGAGACGAGGTGTGTGTTAGCTATTGTGTTGAGACGAGTTCTGTGTTAGGTGTAGTGTTGAGACGAGTTGTGTGTTAGCTGTAGTGTGTTCAGACGAGGTGTGCGTGTTAGCTGTAGTGCGTTGAGACGAGATGTGTGTTAGCTGTAGTGTGTTGAGACGAGGTGTGTGTTAGCTGTAGTGTGTTGACACGAGCTGTGTGTTAGCTGTAGTGCTGAAACGAGCTGTGTGTTAGCTGTACTGTGTTGAGACGAGGTGTGCGTGTTAGCTGTAGTGTGTTGAGACGAAGTGTGTGTTAGCTGTAGTGTGTTCAGACGAGGTGTGCGTGTTAGCTGTAGTGCGTTGAGACGAGCTGTTTGTTGCCTGTAGTGTGTTGAGACGAGGTGTGTGTTAGCTGTAGTGTGTTGAGACGAGGTGTGCGTGTTAGCTGTAGTGTGTTGAGACGAGGTGTGTGTTAGCTGTAGTGTGTTGAGACGAGGTGTGTCTTAGCTGTAGTGTTGAGACGAGGTGTGTGTTAGCTGTAGTGTGTTCAGACGAGGTGTGCGTGTTAGCCTTAGTGTGTTGAGACGAGGTGTGCGTGTTAGCTGTAGTGTGTTGAGACGAGGTGTGTCTTAGCTGTAGTGTTGAGACGAGGTGTGTGTTAGCTGTAGTGTGTTCAGACGAGGTGTGCGTGTTAGCCTTAGTGTGTTGAGACGAGGTGTGTGTTAGCTGTAGTGTTGAGACGAGGTGTGTGTTAGCTGTAGTGTGTTTAGACGAAGTGTGTGTTAGCTGTAGTGTGTTGAGACGAGGTGTGTGTTAGCTGTAGTGTGTTGAGACGAGGTGTGTGTTAGCTGTAGTGTTGAGACAAGGTGTGTGTTAGCTGTAGTGTGTTGAGACGAGGTGTATGTTAGCTGTAGTGTATTGAGACGAGGTGTGTGTTGGATGCAGTGTTGAGACGAGGTGTATGTTAGCTGTAGTGTATTGAGACGAGGTGTGTGTTGGATGCAGTGTTGAGACGAGGTGTGTGTTAGCTATTGTGTTGAGACGAGTTCTGTGTTAGGTGTAGTGTTGAGACGAGTTGTGTGTTAGCTGTAGTGTGTTCAGACGAGGTGTGCGTGTTAGCTGTAGTGCGTTGAGACGAGATGTGTGTTAGCTGTAGTGTGTTGAGACGAGATGTGTGTTAGCTGTAGTGTTGAGACGAGTTGTGTGTTAGCTGTAGTGCTGAAACGAGGTGTGTGTTAGCTGTAGTGTGTTGACACGAGCTGTGTGTTAGCTGTAGTGTGTTGACAGGAGCTGTGTGTTAGCTGTAGTGCTGAAACGAGCTGTGTGTTAGCTGTACTGTGTTGAGACGAGGTGTGCGTGTTAGCTGTAGTGTGTTGAGACGAAGTGTGTGTTAGCTGTAGTGTGTTCAGACGAGGTGTGCGTGTTAGCTGTAGTGCATTGAGACGAGATGTTTGTTGCCTGTAGTGTGTTGAGACGAGGTGTGTGTTAGCTGTAGTGTTGAGACGAAGTGTGTGTTAGCTGTAGTGCTGAAACGAGGTGTGTGTTAGCTGTAGTGTGTTGACACGAGGTGTGTGTTAGCTGTAGTGTGTTTAGGAGAAGTGTGTGTTAGCTGTAGTGCTGAAACGAGGTGTGTGTTAGCTTAGTGTTGAGACGAAGTGTGTGTTAGCTGTAGTGTGTTGAGACGAGGTGTGCGTGTTAGCTGTAGTGTGTTGTGACGAGGTGTGTCTTAGCTGTAGTGTTGAGACGAGGTGTGTTAGCTGTAGTGTGTTCAGACGAGGTGTGAGTGTTAGCTGTAGTGTGTTTAGACGAATTGTGTGTTAGCTGTAGTGTACTGAGACGAGGTGTGTGTTAGCTGTAGTGTGTTCAGACGAGGTATGCGTGTTAGCTGTAGTGTGTTGAGACGAGGTGTGCGTGTTAGCTGTAGTGTGTTGAGACGAGGTGTGCGTGTTAGCCTTAGTGTGTTGAGACGAGGTGTGCGTGTTAGCTGTAGTGTTGAGACGAGGTGTGTGTTAGCTGTAGTGTGTTGAGACGAGGTGTGTGTTAGCTGTAGTGTGTTCAAACGAGGTGTGCGTGTTAGCTGTAGTGTCGAGACGAGGTGTGTGTTAGCTGTAGTGTGTTGAGACGAGGTGTGTGTTAGCTGTAGTGTATTGAGACGAGGTGTATGTTAGCTGTAGTGTATTGAGACGAGGCGTGTGTTAGATGCAGTATTGAGACGAGGTTTGTGTTAGCTATTGTGTTGAGACGAGTTCTGTGTTAGCTGTAGTGTTGAGACGAGGTGTGTGTTAGCTGTAGTGTGTTCAGACGAGGTGTGCGTGTCAGCCTTTGTGTGTTGAGACGAGGTGTGCGTGTTAGCTGTAGTGCGTTGAGACGAGATGTGTGTTAGCTGTAGTGTTGAGACGAGGTTTGACGTGTGCGTGTTAGCTGTAGTGTGTTGAGACGAGGTGTGTTATAGCTGTAGTATGTTGAGACGAGGTGTGTGTTAGCTGTAGTGTGTTCAGACGAGGTGTGCGTGTTAGCCTTAGTGTGTTGAGACGAGGTGTGTGTTAGCTGTAGTGTGTTTAGACAAGGTGTGTGTTAGCTGTAGTGTGTTGAGACGAGGTGTATGTTAGCTGTAGTGTATTGAGACGAGGTGTGTGTTAGATGCAGTGTTGAGACGAGGTGTGTGTTAGCTATTGTGTTGAGACGAGTTCTGTGTTAGGTGTAGTGTTGAGACGAGTTGTGTGTTAGCTGTAGTGTGTTCAGACGAGGTGTGCGTGTTAGCTGTAGTGCGTTGAGACGAGATGTTTGTTGCCTGTAGTGTGTTGAGACGAGGTGTGTGTTAGCTGTAGTGTTGAGACGAAGTGTGTGTTAGCTGTAGTGCTGAAACGAGGTGTGTGTTAGCTGTAGTGTGTTGACACGAGGTGTGTGTTAGCTGTAGTGTGTTTAGGCGAAGTGTGTGTTAGCTGTAGTGCTGAAACGAGGTGTGTGTTAGCTTAGTGTTGAGACGAAGTGTGTGTTAGCTGTAGTGTGTTGAGACGAGGTGTGCGTGTTAGCTGTAGTGTGTTGTGACGAGGTGTGTCTTAGCTGTAGTGTTGAGACGAGGTGTGTTAGCTGTAGTGTGTTCAGACGAGGTGTGAGTGTTAGCTGTAGTGTGTTTAGACGAATTGTGTGTTAGCTGTAGTGTACTGAGACGAGGTGTGTGTTAGCTGTAGTGTGTTCAGACGAGGTATGCGTGTTAGCTGTAGTGTGTTGAGACGAGGTGTGCGTGTTAGCTGTAGTGTGTTGAGACGAGGTGTGCGTGTTAGCCTTAGTGTGTTGAGACGAGGTGTGCGTGTTAGCTGTAGTGTTGAGACGAGGTGTGTGTTAGCTGTAGTGTGTTGAGACGAGGTGTGTGTTAGCTGTAGTGTGTTCAAACGAGGTGTGCGTGTTAGCTGTAGTGTCGAGACGAGGTGTGTGTTAGCTGTAGTGTGTTGAGACGAGGTGTGTGTTAGCTGTAGTGTATTGAGACGAGGTGTATGTTAGCTGTAGTGTTGAGACGAGGTGTGTGTTAGATGCAGTGTTGAGACGAGGTGTGTGTTAGCTGTAGTGTTGAGACGAGGTGTGTGTTAGCTGTAGTGTTGAGACGAGGTGTGTGTTAGCTGTAGTGTGTTAGCTGTAGTGTTGCGACGAGGTGTGTGTTAGCTGTAGTGTGTTCAGGCGAGGTGTGCGTGTTAGCTGTAGTGTGTTGAGACGAGGTGTGCGTGTTAGCTGTAGTGTTGAGACGAGGTGTGTGTTAGCTGTAGTGCTGAAACGAGGTGTGTGTTAGCTGTAGTGTGTTGACACGAGCTGTGTGTTAGCTGTAGTGTGTTTAGACGAGGTGTGTGTTAGCTGTAGTGTGTTGAGACGAGGTGTGTGTTAGCTGTAGTGTATTGAGACGAGGCGTGTGTTAGATGCAGTATTGAGACGAGGTTTGTGTTAGCTATTGTGTTGAGACGAGTTCTGTGTTAGGTGTAGTGTTGAGACGAGTTGTGTGTTAGCTGTAGTGTGTTCAGACGAGGTGTGCGTGTTAGCTGTAGTGCATTGAGACGAGGTGTGTGTTACCTGTAGTGCTGAAACGAGGTGTGTGTTAGCTGTAGTGTGTTGACACGAGCTGTGTGTTAGCTGTAGTGTGTTTAGACGAGGTGTGTGTTAGCTGTAGTGTGTTGAGACGAGGTGTGTGTTAGATGCAGTATTGAGACGAGGTGTGTGTTAGCTATTGTGTTGAGACGAGGTGTGTGTTAGCTGTAGTGTGTTGAGACGAGGTGTGTGTTAGCTGTAGTGTGTTCAGACGAGGTGTGCGTGTTAGCTGTAGTGTTGAGACGAGGTGTGTGTTAGCTGTAGTGTATTGAGACGAGGTGTATGTTAGCTGTAGTGTTGAGACGAGGTGTGTGTTAGATGCAGTGTTGAGACGAGGTGTGTGTTAGCTATTGTGTTGAGACGAGTTCTGTGTTAGGTGTAGTGTTGAGACGAGTTGTGTGTTAGCTGTAGTGTGTTCAGACGAGGTGTGCGTGTTAGCTGTAGTGCGTTGAGACGAGGTGTGTGTTAGCTGTAGTGTGTTGAGACGAGGGGTGTGTTAGCTGTAGTGTTGAGACGAGGTGTGTGTTAGCTGTAGTGTGTTGACACGAGCTGTGTGTTAGTTGTAGTGTGTTGAGACGAGGTGTGTGTTAGCTGTAGTGTTGAGACGAGGTGTGTGTTAGCTGCAGTGTTGAGACGAGGTGGTGTGTTAGCTATTGTGTTGAGACAAGTTCTGTGTTAGCTGTAGTGTTGAGACAAGTTGTGTGTTAGCTGTAGTGTGTTGAGACAAGCTGTGTGTTAGCTGTAGTGCTGAAACGAGCTGTGTGTTAGCTGTAGTGTGTTGAGACGAGGTGTGCGTGTTAGCTGTAGTGTGTTGAGACGAGGTGTGTGTTAGCTGTAGTGTGTTGAGACGAGGTGTGTCTTAGCTGTAGTGTTGAGACGAGGTGTGTGTTAGCTGTAGTGTGTTCAGACGAGGTGTGCGTGTTAGCCTTAGTTTGTTGAGACGAGGTGTGCGTGTTAGCTGTAGTGTGTTGAGACGAGGTGTGTCTAGCTGTAGTGTTGAGACGAGGTGTGTGTTAGCTGTAGTGTGTTCAGATGAGGTGTGCGTGTTAGCCTTAGTGTGTTGAGACGAGGTGTGCGGTGTTAGCTGTAGTGTGTTGAGACGAGATGTGTGTTAGCTGTAGTGTGTTGAGACGAGGTGTGTGTTTAGCTGTAGTGTTGAGACGAGGTGTGTGTTTACCTGTAGTGTACTGAGACGAGGTGTGTGTTAGCTGTAGTGTGTTCAGACGAGGTGTGCGTGTTAGCTGTAGTGTGTTGAGACGAGATGTGTGTTAGCTGTAGTGTTGCGACGAGGTGTGTGTTAGCTGTAGTGTTGAGACGAGGTGTGTGTTAGCTATAGTCTGTTCAGACGAGGTGTGCGTGTTAGCTGTAGTGCGTTGAGACGAGGTGTGTGTTAGCTGCAGCGTATTGAGACGAGGTGTGTGTTAGCTGTAGTGTTGAGACGAGGTGTGTGTTAGCTGTAGTGTGTTGACACGAGCTGTGTGTTAGCTGTAGTGTGTTGAGCCGAGGTGTGTGTTAGCTGTAGTGCTGAAACGAGGTGTGTGTTAGCTTAGTGTTGAGACGAAGTGTGTGTTAGCTGTAGTGCTGAAACGAGGTGTGTGTTAGCTGTAGTGTGTTGAGACGAGGTGTGCGTGTTAGCTGTAGTGTGTTGAGACGAGGTGTGTCTTAGCTGTAGTGTGTTCAGACGAGGTGTGAGTGTTAGCTGTAGTGTGTTTAGACGAAGTGTGTGTTAGCTGTAGTGTGTTTAGACGAAGTGTGTGTTAGCTGTAGTGTGCTGAGACGAGGTGTGTGTTAGCTGTAGTGTGTTGAGACGAGGTGTGGTGTTAGCTTAGTGTGTTTCAGACGAGGTGTGCGTGTTAGCTGTAGTGTGTTGAGACGAGATTGTGTGTTAGCTGTAGTGTTGCGACGAGGTGTGTGTTAGCTGTAGTGTTGAGACGAGGTGTGTGTTAGCTATAGTCTGTTCAGACGAGGTGTCGCGTGTTAGCTTGTAGTGCGTTGAGACGAGGTGTGTGTTAGCTGCAGCGTATTGAGACGAGGTGTGTGTTAGCTGTAGTGTTGAGACGAGGTGTGTGTTAGCTGTAGTGTGTTGACACGAGCTGTGTGTTAGCTGTAGTGTGTTGAGCCGAGGTGTGTGTTAGCTGTAGTGCTGAAACGAGGTGTGTGTTAGCTGTAGTGTGTTGACACGAGCTGTGTGTTAGCTGTAGTGTGTTGAGACGAGGTGTGCGTGTTAGCTGTAGTGTGTTGAGACGAGGTGTGTCTTAGCTGTAGTGTTGAGACGAGGGTGTGTGTTAGCTGTAGTGTGTTCAGACGAGGTGTGAGTGTTAGCTGTAGTGTGTTTAGACGAAAGTGTGTGTTACCTGTAGTGTACTGAGACGAGGTGTGTGTTAGCTGTAGTGTGTTCAGACGAGGTGTGCGTGTTAGCTGTAGTGTTTGCGACGAGGTGTGTGTTAGCTGTAGTGTGTTCAGGCGAGGTTTTTGTGTGTTAGCTGTAGTGTGTTGAGACGAGGTTGTGCATGTTAGCTGTAGTGTTGAGACGAGGTGTGTGTTAGCTGTAGTGCTGAAACGAGGTGTGTGTTAGCTGTAGTGTGTTGACACGAGATGTGTGTTAGCTGTAGTGTGTTTAGACGAGGTGTGTGTTAGCTGTAGTGTGTTGAGACGAGGTGTGTGTTAGCTGTAGTGTATTGAGACGAGGCGTGTGTTAGATGCAGTATTGAGACGAGGTTTGTGTTAGCTATTGTGTTGAGACGAGTTCTGTGTTAGCTGTAGTGTTGAGACGAGGTGTGTGTTAGCTGTAGTGTGTTCAGACGAGGTGTGCGTGTCCAGCCTTAGTGTGTTGAGACGAGGTGTGCGTGTTAGCTGTAGTGCGTTGAGACGAGATGTGTGTTAGCTGTAGTGTTGAGACGAGGTTTGACGTGTGCGTGTTAGCTGTAGTGTGTTGAGACGAGGTGTGTTATAGCTGTAGTGTGTTGAGACGAGGTGTGTGTTAGCTGTAGTGTGTTCAGACGAGGTGTGCGTGTTAGCCTTAGTGTGTTGAGACGAGGTGTGTGTTAGCTGTAGTGTGTTTAGACAAGGTGTGTGTTAGCTGTAGTGTGTTGAGACGAGGTGTATGTTAGCTGTAGTGTATTGAGACGAGGTGTGTGTTAGATGCAGTGTTGAGACGAGGTGTGTGTTAGCTATTGTGTTGAGACGAGTTCTGTGTTAGGTGTAGTGTTGAGACGAGTTGTGTGTTAGCTGTAGTGTGTTCAGACGAGGTGTGCGTGTTAGCTGTAGTGCGTTGAGACGAGATGTGTGTTAGCTGTAGTGTGTTGAGACGAGGTGTGTGTTAGCTGTAGTGTGTTGACACGAGCTGTGTGTTAGCTGTAGTGCTGAAACGAGCTGTGTGTTAGCTGTACTGTGTTGAGACGAGGTGTGCGTGTTAGCTGTAGTGTGTTGAGACGAAGTGTGTGTTAGCTGTAGTGTGTTCAGACGAGGTGTGCGTGTTAGCTGTAGTGCGTTGAGACGAGCTGTTTGTTGCCTGTAGTGTGTTGAGACGAGGTGTGTGTTAGCTGTAGTGTGTTGAGACGAGGTGTGCGTGTTAGCTGTAGTGTGTTGAGACGAGGTGTGTGTTAGCTGTAGTGTGTTGAGACGAGGTGTGTCTTAGCTGTAGTGTTGAGACGAGGTGTGTGTTAGCTGTAGTGTGTTTCAGACGAGGTGTGCGTGTTAGCCTTAGTGTGTTGAGACGAGGTGTGCGTGTTAGCTGTAGTGTGTTGAGACGAGGTGTGTCTTAGCTGTAGTGTTGAGACGAGGTGTGTGTTAGCTGTAGTGTGTTCAGACGAGGTGTGCGTGTTAGCCTTAGTGTGTTGAGACGAGGTGTGTGTTAGCTGTAGTGTTGAGACGAGGTGTGTGTTAGCTGTAGTGTGTTTAGACGAAGTGTGTGTTAGCTGTAGTGTGTTGAGACGAGGTGTGTGTTAGCTGTAGTGTTGAGACAAGGTGTGTGTTAGCTGTAGTGTGTTGAGACGAGGTGTATGTTAGCTGTAGTGTATTGAGACGAGGTGTGTGTTGGATGCAGTGTTGAGACGAGGTGTATGTTAGCTGTAGTGTATTGAGACGAGGTGTGTGTTGGATGCAGTGTTGAGACGAGGTGTGTGTTAGCTATTGTGTTGAGACGAGTTCTGTGTTAGGTGTAGTGTTGAGACGAGTTGTGTGTTAGCTGTAGTGTGTTCAGACGAGGTGTGCGTGTTAGCTGTAGTGCGTTGAGACGAGATGTGTGTTAGCTGTAGTGTGTTGAGACGAGATGTGTGTTAGCTGTAGTGTTGAGACGAGTTGTGTGTTAGCTGTAGTGCTGAAACGAGGTGTGTGTTAGCTGTAGTGTGTTGACACGAGCTGTGTGTTAGCTGTAGTGTGTTGACAGGAGCTGTGTGTTAGCTGTAGTGCTGAAACGAGCTGTGTGTTAGCTGTACTGTGTTGAGACGAGGTGTGCGTGTTAGCTGTAGTGTGTTGAGACGAAGTGTGTGTTAGCTGTAGTGTGTTCAGACGAGGTGTGCGTGTTAGCTGTAGTGCGTTGAGACGAGATGTTTGTTGCCTGTAGTGTGTTGAGACGAGGTGTGTGTTAGCTGTAGTGTTGAGACGAAGTGTGTGTTAGCTGTAGTGCTGAAACGAGGTGTGTGTTAGCTGTAGTGTGTTGACACGAGGTGTGTGTTAGCTGTAGTGTGTTTAGGCGAAGTGTGTGTTAGCTGTAGTGCTGAAACGAGGTGTGTGTTAGCTTAGTGTTGAGACGAAGTGTGTGTTAGCTGTAGTGTGTTGAGACGAGGTGTGCGTGTTAGCTGTAGTGTGTTGTGACGAGGTGTGTCTTAGCTGTAGTGTTGAGACGAGGTGTGTTAGCTGTAGTGTGTTCAGACGAGGTGTGAGTGTTAGCTGTAGTGTGTTTAGACGAATTGTGTGTTAGCTGTAGTGTACTGAGACGAGGTGTGTGTTAGCTGTAGTGTGTTCAGACGAGGTATGCGTGTTAGCTGTAGTGTGTTGAGACGAGGTGTGCGTGTTAGCTGTAGTGTGTTGAGACGAGGTGTGCGTGTTAGCCTTAGTGTGTTGAGACGAGGTGTGCGTGTTAGCTGTAGTGTTGAGACGAGGTGTGTGTTAGCTGTAGTGTGTTGAGACGAGGTGTGTGTTAGCTGTAGTGTCTTCAAACGAGGTGTGCGTGTTAGCTGTAGTGTCGAGACGAGGTGTGTGTTAGCTGTAGTGTGTTGAGACGAGGTGTGTGTTAGCTGTAGTGTATTGAGACGAGGTGTATGTTAGCTGTAGTGTTGAGACGAGGTGTGTGTTAGATGCAGTGTTGAGACGAGGTGTGTGTTAGCTGTAGTGTTGAGACGAGGTGTGTGTTAGCTGTAGTGTGTTAGCTGTAGTGTTGCGACGAGGTGTGTGTTAGCTGTAGTGTGTTCAGGCGAGGTGTGCGTGTTAGCTGTAGTGTGTTGAGACGAGGTGTGCGTGTTAGCTGTAGTGTTGAGACGAGGTGTGTGTTAGCTGTAGTGCTGAAACGAGGTGTGTGTTAGCTGTAGTGTGTTGACACGAGCTGTGTGTTAGCTGTAGTGTGTTTAGACGAGGTGTGTGTTAGCTGTAGTGTGTTGAGACGAGGTGTGTGTTAGCTGTAGTGTATTGAGACGAGGCGTGTGTTAGATGCAGTATTGAGACGAGGTTTGTGTTAGCTATTGTGTTGAGACGAGTTCTGTGTTAGGTGTAGTGTTGAGACGAGTTGTGTGTTAGCTGTAGTGTGTTCAGACGAGGTGTGCGTGTTAGCTGTAGTGCATTGAGACGAGGTGTGTGTTACCTGTAGTGCTGAAACGAGGTGTGTGTTAGCTGTAGTGTGTTGACACGAGCTGTGTGTTAGCTGTAGTGTGTTTAGACGAGGTGTGTGTTAGCTGTAGTGTGTTGAGACGAGGTGTGTGTTAGATGCAGTATTGAGACGAGGTGTGTGTTAGCTATTGTGTTGAGACGAGTTGTGTGTTAGCTGTAGTGTGTTGAGACGAGGTGTGTGTTAGCTGTAGTGTGTTCAGACGAGGTGTGCGTGTTAGCTGTAGTGTTGAGACGAGGTGTGTGTTAGCTGTAGTGTATTGAGACGAGGTGTATGTTAGCTGTAGTGTTGAGACGAGGTGTGTGTTAGATGCAGTGTTGAGACGAGGTGTGTGTTAGCTATTGTGTTGAGACGAGTTCTGTGTTAGGTGTAGTGTTGAGACGAGTTGTGTGTTAGCTGTAGTGTGTTCAGACGAGGTGTGCGTGTTAGCTGTAGTGCGTTGAGACGAGGTGTGTGTTAGCTGTAGTGTGTTGAGACGAGGGGTGTGTTAGCTGTAGTGTTGAGACGAGGTGTGTGTTAGCTGCAGTGTGTTGACACGAGCTGTGTGTTAGTTGTAGTGTGTTGAGACGAGGTGTGTGTTAGCTGTAGTGTTGAGACAAGGTGTGTGTTAGCTGCAGTGTTGAGACGAGGTGTGTGTTAGCTATTGTGTTGAGACGAGTTCTGTGTTAGCTGTAGTGTTGAGACAAGTTGTGTGTTAGCTGTAGTGTGTTGAGACAAGCTGTGTGTTAGCTGTAGTGCTGAAACGAGCTGTGTGTTAGCTGTAGTGTGTTGAGACGAGGTGTGCGTGTTAGCTGTAGTGTGTTGAGACGAGGTGTGTGTTAGCTGTAGTGTGTTGAGACGAGGTGTGTGTTAGCTGTAGTGTTGAGACGAGGTGTGTGTTAGCTGTAGTGTGTTCAGACGAGGTGTGCGTGTTAGCCTTAGTGTGTTGAGACGAGGTGTGCGTGTTAGCTGTAGTGTGTTGAGACGAGATGTGTGTTAGCTGTAGTGTGTTGAGACGAGGTGTGTGTTAGCTGTAGTGTTGAGACGAGGTGTGTGTTACCTGTAGTGTACTGAGACGAGGTGTGTGTTAGCTGTAGTGTGTTCAGACGAGGTGTGCGTGTTAGCTGTAGTGTGTTTAGACGAGGTGTGTGTTAGCTGTAGTGTTGAGACGAGGTGTGTGTTAGATGCAGTGTTGAGACGAGGTGTGTGTTAGCTATTGTGTTGAGACGAGTTCTGTGTTAGGTGTAGTGTTGAGACGAGTTGTGTGTTAGCTGTAGTGTGTTCAGACGAGGTGTGCGTGTTAGCTGTAGTGTGTTGAGACGAGGTGTGTGTTAGCTGTAGTGTTGAGACGAGGTGTGTGTTAGCTGTAGTGCTGAAACGAGGTGTGTGTTAGCTATTGTGTTGAGACGAGTTCTGTGTTAGGTGTAGTGTTGAGACGAGTTGTGTGTTAGCTGTAGTGTGTTCAGACGAGGTGTGCGTGTTAGCTGTAGTGCGTTGAGACGAGATGTGTGTTAGCTGTAGTGTGTTGAGACGAGGTGTGTGTTAGCTGTAGTGTGTTGACACGAGCTGTGTGTTAGCTGTAGTGCTGAAACGAGCTGTGTGTTAGCTGTACTGTGTTGAGACGAGGTGTGCGTGTTAGCTGTAGTGTGTTGAGACGAAGTGTGTGTTAGCTGTAGTGTGTTCAGACGAGGTGTGCGTGTTAGCTGTAGTGCGTTGAGACGAGCTGTTTGTTGCCTGTAGTGTGTTGAGACGAGGTGTGTGTTAGCTGTAGTGTGTTGAGACGAGGTGTGCGTGTTAGCTGTAGTGTGTTGAGACGAGGTGTGTGTTAGCTGTAGTGTGTTGAGACGAGGTGTGTCTTAGCTGTAGTGTTGAGACGAGGTGTGTGTTAGCTGTAGTGTGTTCAGACGAGGTGTGCGTGTTAGCCTTAGTGTGTTGAGACGAGGTGTGCGTGTTAGCTGTAGTGTGTTGAGACGAGGTGTGTCTTAGCTGTAGTGTTGAGACGAGGTGTGTGTTAGCTGTAGTGTGTTCAGACGAGGTGTGCGTGTTAGCCTTAGTGTGTTGAGACGAGGTGTGTGTTAGCTGTAGTGTTGAGACGAGGTGTGTGTTAGCTGTAGTGTGTTTAGACGAAGTGTGTGTTAGCTGTAGTGTGTTGAGACGAGGTGTGTGTTAGCTGTAGTGTTGAGACAAGGTGTGTGTTAGCTGTAGTGTGTTGAGACGAGGTGTATGTTAGCTGTAGTGTATTGAGACGAGGTGTGTGTTGGATGCAGTGTTGAGACGAGGTGTATGTTAGCTGTAGTGTATTGAGACGAGGTGTGTGTTGGATGCAGTGTTGAGACGAGGTGTGTGTTAGCTATTGTGTTGAGACGAGTTCTGTGTTAGGTGTAGTGTTGAGACGAGTTGTGTGTTAGCTGTAGTGTGTTCAGACGAGGTGTGCGTGTTAGCTGTAGTGCGTTGAGACGAGATGTGTGTTAGCTGTAGTGTGTTGAGACGAGATGTGTGTTAGCTGTAGTGTTGAGACGAGTTGTGTGTTAGCTGTAGTGCTGAAACGAGGTGTGTGTTAGCTGTAGTGTGTTGACACGAGCTGTGTGTTAGCTGTAGTGTGTTGACACGAGCTGTGTGTTAGCTGTAGTGCTGAAACGAGCTGTGTGTTAGCTGTACTGTGTTGAGACGAGGTGTGCGTGTTAGCTGTAGTGTGTTGAGACGAAGTGTGTGTTAGCTGTAGTGTGTTCAGACGAGGTGTGCGTGTTAGCTGTAGTGCGTTGAGACGAGATGTTTGTTGCCTGTAGTGTGTTGAGACGAGGTGTGTGTTAGCTGTAGTGTTGAGACGAAGTGTGTGTTAGCTGTATTGCTGAAACGAGGTGTGTGTTAGCTGTAGTGTGTTGACACGAGGTGTGTGTTAGCTGTAGTGTGTTTAGGCGAAGTGTGTGTTAGCTGTAGTGCTGAAACGAGGTGTGTGTTAGCTTAGTGTTGAGACGAAGTGTGTGTTAGCTGTAGTGTGTTGAGACGAGGTGTGCGTGTTAGCTGTAGTGTGTTGTGACGAGGTGTGTCTTAGCTGTAGTGTTGAGACGAGGTGTGTTAGCTGTAGTGTGTTCAGACGAGGTGTGAGTGTTAGCTGTAGTGTGTTTAGACGAATTGTGTGTTAGCTGTAGTGTACTGAGACGAGGTGTGTGTTAGCTGTAGTGTGTTCAGACGAGGTATGCGTGTTAGCTGTAGTGTGTTGAGACGAGGTGTGCGTGTTAGCTGTAGTGTGTTGAGACGAGGTGTGCGTGTTAGCCTTAGTGTGTTGAGACGAGGTGTGCGTGTTAGCTGTAGTGTTGAGACGAGGTGTGTGTTAGCTGTAGTGTGTTGAGACGAGGTGTGTGTTAGCTGTAGTGTGTTCAAACGAGGTGTGCGTGTTAGCTGTAGTGTCGAGACGAGGTGTGTGTTAGCTGTAGTGTGTTGAGACGAGGTGTGTGTTAGCTGTAGTGTATTGAGACGAGGTGTATGTTAGCTGTAGTGTTGAGACGAGGTGTGTGTTAGATGCAGTGTTGAGACGAGGTGTGTGTTAGATGCAGTGTTGAGACGAGGTGTGTGTTAGCTGTAGTGTTGAGACGAGGTGTGTGTTAGCTGTAGTGTGTTAGCTGTAGTGTTGCGACGAGGTGTGTGTTAGCTGTAGTGTGTTCAGGCGAGGTGTGCGTGTTAGCTGTAGTGTGTTGAGACGAGGTGTGCGTGTTAGCTGTAGTGTTGAGACGAGGTGTGTGTTAGCTGTAGTGCTGAAACGAGGTGTGTGTTAGCTGTAGTGTGTTGACACAAGCTGTGTGTTAGCTGTAGTGTGTTTAGACGAGGTGTGTGTTAGCTGTAGTGTGTTGAGACGAGGTGTGTGTTAGCTGTAGTGTATTGAGACGAGGTGTGTGTTAGATGCAGTATTGAGACGAGGTTTGTGTTAGCTATTGTGTTGAGACGAGTTCTGTGTTAGGTGTAGTGTTGAGACGAGTTGTGTGTTAGCTGTAGTGTGTTCAGACGAGGTGTGCGTGTTAGCTGTAGTGCATTGAGACGAGGTGTGTGTTACCTGTAGTGCTGAAACGAGGTGTGTGTTAGCTGTAGTGTGTTGACACGAGCTGTGTGTTAGCTGTAGTGTGTTTAGACGAGGTGTGTGTTAGCTGTAGTGTGTTGAGACGAGGTGTGTGTTAGATGCAGTATTGAGACGAGGTGTGTGTTAGCTATTGTGTTGAGACGAGGTGTGTGTTAGCTGTAGTGTGTTGAGACGAGGTGTGTGTTAGCTGTAGTGTGTTCAGACGAGGTGTGCGTGTTAGCTGTAGTGTTGAGACGAGGTGTGTGTTAGCTGTAGTGTATTGAGACGAGGTGTATGTTAGCTGTAGTGTTGAGACGAGGTGTGTGTTAGATGCAGTGTTGAGACGAGGTGTGTGTTAGCTATTGTGTTGAGACGAGTTCTGTGTTAGGTGTAGTGTTGAGACGAGTTGTGTGTTAGCTGTAGTGTGTTCAGACGAGGTGTGCGTGTTAGCTGTAGTGCGTTGAGACGAGGTGTGTGTTAGCTGTAGTGTGTTGAGACGAGGGGTGTGTTAGCTGTAGTGTTGAGACGAGGTGTGTGTTAGCTGCAGTGTGTTGACACGAGCTGTGTGTTAGTTGTAGTGTGTTGAGACGAGGTGTGTGTTAGCTGTAGTGTTGAGACGAGGTGTGTGTTAGCTGCAGTGTTGAGACGAGGTGTGTGTTAGCTATTGTGTTGAGACGAGTTCTGTGTTAGCTGTAGTGTTGAGACAAGTTGTGTGTTAGCTGTAGTGTGTTGAGACAAGCTGTGTGTTAGCTGTAGTGCTGAAACGAGCTGTGTGTTAGCTGTAGTGTGTTGAGACGAGGTGTGCGTGTTAGCTGTAGTGTGTTGAGACGAGGTGTGTGTTAGCTGTAGTGTGTTGAGACGAGGTGTGTGTTAGCTGTAGTGTTGAGACGAGGTGTGTGTTAGCTGTAGTGTGTTCAGACGAGGTGTGCGTGTTAGCCTTAGTGTGTTGAGACGAGGTGTGCGTGTTAGCTGTAGTGTGTTGAGACGAGATGTGTGTTAGCTGTAGTGTGTTGAGACGAGGTGTGTGTTAGCTGTAGTGTTGAGACGAGGTGTGTGTTACCTGTAGTGTACTGAGACGAGGTGTGTGTTAGCTGTAGTGTGTTCAGACGAGGTGTGCGTGTTAGCTGTAGTGTGTTTAGACGAGGTGTGTGTTAGCTGTAGTGTATTGAGACGAGGTGTATGTTAGCTGTAGTGTTGAGACGAGGTGTGTGTTAGATGCAGTGTTGAGACGAGGTGTGTGTTAGCTATTGTGTTGAGACGAGTTCTGTGTTAGGTGTAGTGTTGAGACGAGTTGTGTGTTAGCTGTAGTGTGTTCAGACGAGGTGTGCGTGTTAGCTGTAGTGTGTTGAGACGAGGTGTGTGTTAGCTGTAGTGTTGAGACGAGGTGTGTGTTAGCTGTAGTGCTGAAACGAGGTGTGTGTTAGCTGTAGTGTGTTGACACGAGCTGTGTGTTAGCTGTAGTGCTGAAACGAGCTGTGTGTTAGCTTTACTGTGTTGAGACGAGGTGTGCGTGTTAGCTGTAGTGTGTTGAGACGAGATGTGTGTTAGCTGTAGTGTGTTGAGACGAGGTGTGTGTTAGCTGTAGTGTGTTGAGACGAGGTGTGTTTTAGCTGTAGTGTGTTGAGACGAGGTGTGTTAGCTGTAGTGTTGCGACGAGATGTGTGTTAGCTGTAGTGTGTTGAGACGAGGTGTGCGTGTTAGCTGTAGTGTGTTGAGACGAGGTGTGTGTTACCTGTAGTGTGTTTAGACGAAGTGTGTGTTAGCTGTAGTGTGTTGAAACGAGATGTGTGTTAGCTGTAGTGTTGAGACGAGGTGTGTGTTAGCTGTAGTGTTGAGACGAGGTATGTGTTAGCTGTAGTGTGTTCAGACGAGGTGTGCGTGTCAGCCTTAGTGTGTTGAGACGAGGTGTGCGTGTAAGCTGTAGTGCGTTGAGACGAGATGTGTGTTAGCTGTAGTGTTGAAACGAGGTGTGTGTTAGCTGTAGTGTGTTCAGACGAGGTGTGCGTGTCAGCCTTAGTGTGTTGAGACGAGGTGTGCGTGTTAGCTGTAGTGCGTTGAGACGAGATGTGTGTTAGCTGTAGTGTGTTGAGACGAGGTGTGTGTTAGCTGTAGTGTGTTGAGACGAAGTGTGTGTTGAGACGACGTGTGCGTGTTAGCTGTAGTGTGTTGAGACGAGGTGTGTTTTAGCTGTAGTGTGTTGAGACGAGGTGTGTGTTAGCTGTAGTGTGTTCAGACGAGGTGTGCGTGTTAGCCTTAGTGTGTTGAGACGAGGTGTGTGTTAGCTGTAGTGTGTTTAGACAAGGTGTGTGTTAGCTGTAGTGTGTTGAGACGAGGTGTATGTTAGCTGTAGTGTATTGAGACGAGGTGTGTGTTAGATGCAGTGTTGAGACGAGGTGTGTGTTAGCTATTGTGTTGAGACGAGTTCTGTGTTAGGTGTAGTGTTGAGACGAGTTGTGTGTTAGCTGTAGTGTGTTCAGACGAGGTGTGCGTGTTAGCTGTAGTGCGTTGAGAAGAGATGTGTGTTAGCTGTAGTGTGTTGAGACGACGTGTGTGTTAGCTGTAGTGTTGAGACGAGTTGTGTGTTAGCTGTAGTGCTGAAACGAGGTGTGTGTTAGCTGTAGTGTGTTGACACGAGCTGTGTGTTAGCTGTAGTGTGTTGACACGAGCTGTGTGTTAGCTGTAGTGCTGAAACGAGCTGTGTGTTAGCTGTACTGTGTTGAGACGAGGTGTGCGTGTTAGCTGTAGTGTGTTGAGACGAAGTGTGTGTTAGCTGTAGTGTGTTCAGACGAGGTGTGCGTGTTAGCTGTAGTGCGTTGAGACGAGATGTTTGTTGCCTGTAGTGTGTTGAGACGAGGTGTGTGTTAGCTGTAGTGTTGAGACGAAGTGTGTGTTAGCTGTAGTGCTGAAACGAGGTGTGTGTTAGCTGTAGTGTGTTGACACGAGGTGTGTGTTAGCTGTAGTGTGTTTAGGCGAAGTGTGTGTTAGCTGTAGTGCTGAAACGAGGTGTGTGTTAGCTGTAGTGTGTTGAGACGAGGTGTGTGTTAACTGTAGTGTGTTGAGACGAAGTGTGTGTTGAGACGAAGTGTGTGTTAGCTGTAGTGTTGAGACGAGGTGTGTGTTCGCTGTAGTGTTGAGACGAAGTGTGTGTTAGCTGTAGTGTGTTGAGACGAGGTGTGTCTTAGCTGTAGTGTTGAGACGAGGTGTGTGTTAGCTGTAGTGTGTTCAGACGAGGTGTGAGTGTTAGCTGTAGTGTGTTTAGACGAAGTGTGTGTTAGCTGTAGTGTACTGAGACGAGGTGTGTGTTAGCTGTAGTGTGTTCAGACGAGGTATGCGTGTTAGCTGTAGTGTGTTGAGACGAGGTGTGCGTGTTAGCTGTAGTGTGATGAGACGAAGTGTGTGTTAGCTGTAGTGTGTTGAGACGAGGAGTGCGTGTTAGCCTTAGTGTGTTGAGACGAGGTGTGCGTGTTAGCTGTAGTGTTGAGACGAGGTGTGTGTTAGCTGTAGTGTGTTGAGACGAGGTGTGTGTTAGCTGTAGTGTGTTCAGACGAGGTGTGCGTGTTAGCTGTAGTGTCGAGACGAGGTGTGTGTTAGCTGTAGTGCTGAAACGAGGTGTGTGTTAGCTGTAGTGTGTTGACACGAGCTGTGTGTTTAGACGAGGTGTGTGTTAGCTGTAGTGTGTTGAGACGAGATGTGTGTTAGCTGTAGTGTTGAGACGAGTTGTGTGTTAGCTGTAGTGCTGAAACGAGGTGTGTGTTACCTGTAGTGTGTTGACACGAGCTGTGTGTTAGCTGTAGTGTTGAGACGAGGTGTGTCTTCGCTGTAGTTTTGGGACGAGGTGTGTGTTAGCTGTAGTGTGTTCAGACGAGGTGTGAGTGTTAGCTGTACTGTGTTGAGACGAGGTGTGTGTTAGCTGTAGTGTTGAGACGAAGTGTGTGTTAGCTGTAGTGTGTTTAAACTAAGTGTGTGTTAGCTGTAGTGTGCTGAGACGAGGTGTGTGTTAGCTGTAGTGTGTTGAGACGAGGTGTGCGTGTTAGCTGTAGTGTGTTGAGACGAGATGTGTGGTAGCTGTAGTGTGTTGAGACGAGGTGTGTGTTAGCTGTAGTGTTGAGACAAAGTGTGTGTTAGCTGTAGTGTGCTGAGACGAGGTGTGTGTTAGCTGTAGTGTGTTGAGACGAGGTGTGTGTTAGCTTAGTGTTTTCAGACGAGGTGTGCGTGTTAGCTGTAGTGTGTTGAGACGAGGTGTGTGTGTTAGCTGTAGTGTGTTCAGACGAGGTGTGCGTGTTAGCTGTAGTGTGTTGAGACGAGGTGTGTGGTAGCTGTAGTGTGTTGAGACGAGGTGTGTGTTAGCTGTAGTGTTGAGACGAGGTGTGTGTTAGCTGTAGTGTGTTTAGACGAAGTGTGTGTTAGCTGTAGTGTGCTGAGACGAGGTGTGTGTTAGCTGTAGTGTGTTGAGACGAGGTGTGTGTTAGCTTAGTGTGTTCAGACGAGGTCTGCGTGTTAGCTGTAGTGTGTTGAGACGAGATGTGTGTTAGCTGTAGCGTTGAGACGAGATGTGTGTTAGCTGCAGCGTGTTGAGACGAGGTGTGTGTTAGCTGTAGTGTTGAGACGAGGTGTGTGTTAGCTGTAGTGTGTTGACACGAGCTGTGTGTTAGCTGTAGTGTGTTGAGACGAGGTGTGTGTTAGCTGTAGTGTGTTGAGACGAAGTGTGTGTTAGCTGTAGTGTGTTGAGACGAGGTGTGCGTGTTAGCTGTAGTGTGTTGAGACGAGGTGTGTGTTAGCTGCAGTGTGTTTAGACGAAGTGTGTGTTAGCTGTAGTGCTGAAACGAGGTGTGTGTTAGCTGTAGTGTGTTGACACGAGGTGTGTGTTAGCTGTAGTGTGCTGAGACGAGGTGTGTGTTAGCTGTAGTGTGTTGAGACGAGGTGTGCGTGTTAGCTGTAGTGTGTTGAGACGAGATGTGTGTTAGCTTTAGTGTGTTGAGACGAGGTGTGTTTTAGCTGTAGTGTGTTGAGACGAGGTGTGTTAGCTGTAGTGTTGCGACGAGATGTGTGTTAGCTGTAGTGTGTTGAGACGAGGTGTGCGTGTTAGCTGTAGTGTGTTGAGACGAGGTGTGTGTTAGCTGTAGTGTGTTTAGACGAAGTGTGTGTTAGCTGTAGTGTGTTGAGACGAGATGTGTGTTAGCTGTAGTGTTGAGACGAGGTGTGTGTTAGCTGTAGTGTTGAGACGAGGTGTGTGTTAGCTGTAGTGTGTTCAGACGAGGTGTGCGTGTCAGCCTTAGTGTGTTGAGACGAGGTGTGCGTGTTAGCTGTAGTGCGTTGAGACGAGATGTGTGTTAGCTGTAGTGTGTTGAGACGAGGTGTGTGTTAGCTGTAGTGTGTTGAGACGAAGTGTGTGTTGAGACGACGTGTGCGTGTTAGCTGTAGTGTGTTGAGACGAGGTGTGTTTTAGCTGTAGTGTGTTGAGACGAGGTGTGTGTTAGCTGTAGTGTGTTCAGACGAGGTGTGCGTGTTAGCCTTAGTGTGTTGAGACGAGGTGTGTGTTAGCTGTAGTGTGTTTAGACAAGGTGTGTGTTAGCTGTAGTGTGTTGAGACGAGGTGTATGTTAGCTGTAGTGTATTGAGACGAGGTGTGTGTTAGATGCAGTGTTGAGACGAGGTGTGTGTTAGCTATTGTGTTGAGACGAGTTCTGTGTTAGGTGTAGTGTTGAGACGAGTTGTGTGTTAGCTGTAGTGTGTTCAGACGAGGTGTGCGTGTTAGCTGTAGTGCGTTGAGAAGAGATGTGTGTTAGCTGTAGTGTGTTGAGACGAGGTGTGTGTTAGCTGTAGTGTTGAGACGAGTTGTGTGTTAGCTGTAGTGCTGAAACGAGGTGTGTGTTAGCTGTAGTGTGTTGACACGAGCTGTGTGTTAGCTGTAGTGTGTTGACACGAGCTGTGTGTTAGCTGTAGTGCTGAAACGAGCTGTGTGTTAGCTGTACTGTGTTGAGACGAGGTGTGCGTGTTAGCTGTAGTGTGTTGAGACGAAGTGTGTGTTAGCTGTAGTGTGTTCAGACGAGGTGTGCGTGTTAGCTGTAGTGCGTTGAGACGAGATGTTTGTTGCCTGTAGTGTGTTGAGACGAGGTGTGTGTTAGCTGTAGTGTTGAGACGAAGTGTGTGTTAGCTGTAGTGCTGAAACGAGGTGTGTGTTAGCTGTAGTGTGTTGACACGAGGTGTGTGTTAGCTGTAGTGTGTTTAGGCGAAGTGTGTGTTAGCTGTAGTGCTGAAACGAGGTGTGTGTTAGCTGTAGTGTGTTGAGACGAGGTGTGTGTTAACTGTAGTGTGTTGAGACGAAGTGTGTGTTGAGACGAAGTGTGTGTTAGCTGTAGTGTTGAGACGAGGTGTGTGTTCGCTGTAGTGTTGAGACGAAGTGTGTGTTAGCTGTAGTGTGTTGAGACGAGGTGTGTCTTAGCTGTAGTGTTGAGACGAGGTGTGTGTTAGCTGTAGTGTGTTCAGACGAGGTATGCGTGTTAGCTGTAGTGTGTTGAGACGAGGTGTGCGTGTTAGCTGTAGTGTGATGAGACGAAGTGTGTGTTAGCTGTAGTGTGTTGAGACGAGGAGTGCGTGTTAGCCTTAGTGTGTTGAGACGAGGTGTGCGTGTTAGCTGTAGTGTTGAGACGAGGTGTGTGTTAGCTGTAGTGTGTTGAGACGAGGTGTGTGTTAGCTGTAGTGTGTTCAGACGAGGTGTGCGTGTTAGCTGTAGTGTCTAGACGAGGTGTGTGTTAGCTGTAGTGCTGAAACGAGGTGTGTGTTAGCTGTAGTGTGTTGACACGAGCTGTGTGTTTAGACGAGGTGTGTGTTAGCTGTAGTGTGTTGAGACGAGATGTGTGTTAGCTGTAGTGTTGAGACGAGTTGTGTGTTAGCTGTAGTGCTGAAACGAGGTGTGTGTTACCTGTAGTGTGTTGACACGAGCTGTGTGTTAGCTGTAGTGTGTTGAGACGAAGTGTGTGTTGAGACGAAGTGTGTGTTAGCTGTAGTGTTGAGACGAGGTGTGTCTTCGCTGTAGTTTTGGGACGAGGTGTGTGTTAGCTGTAGTGTGTTCAGACGAGGTGTGAGTGTTAGCTGTACTGTGTTGAGACGAGGTGTGCGTGTTAGCTGTAGTGTGTTGAGACGAGCTGTGTGTTAGCTGTAGTGTGTTTAGAAGAGGTATGTGTTAGCTGTAGTGCGTTGAGACGAGATGTGTGTTAGCTGTAGTGTTGAGACGAGGTATGTGTTAGCTGTAGTGCTGAAACAAGGTGTGTGTTAGCTGTAGTGTGTTGACACGAGCTGTGTGTTAGCTGTAGTGTGTTTAGACGAGGTGTGTGTTAGCTGTAGTGTGTTGAGACGAGGTGTGCGTGTTAGCTGTAGTGTGTTGAGACGAGGTGTGTTTTAGCTGTAGTGTGTTGAGACGAGGTGTGTGTTAGCTGTAGTGTTGCGACGAGGTGTGTATTAGATGTAGTGTGTTCAGACGAGGTGTGCGTGTTAGCTGTAGTGTGTTCAGACGAGGTGTGCGTGTTAGCTGTAGTGCGTTGAGACTAGATGTGTGTTAGCTGTAGTGTGTTGAGACCAGGTGTGTGTTAGCTGTAGTGTTGAGACGAGGTGTGTGTTAGCTGTAGTGTGTTGAGACGAGGTGTGCGTGTTAGCTGTAGTGTGTTGAGACGAGGTGTGTGTTAGCTGTAGTGTGTTGAGACGAGGTGTGTGTTAGCTGTAGTGTGTTGAGACGACGTGTGTGTTAGCTGTAGTGTGTTCAGACGAGGTGTGTGTTAGCTGCAGTTTTAAGACGAGGTGTGTGTTAGCTATTGTGTTGAGACGAGTTCTGTGTTAGCTGTAGTGTTGAGATGAGACGAGTTGTGCGTTAGCTGTAGTGTGTTGAGACAAGCTGTGTGTTAGCTGTAGTGCTGAAACGAGCTGTGTGTTAGCTGTAGTGTCTAGACGAGGTGTGTGTTAGCTGTAGTGTTTAGACGAGGTGTGTGTTAGCTGTATGTTTTGAGACGAGGTGCCTGTGTTAGATTTAGTGTGTTCAGTCGAGGTATGTGTGATAGCTGTAGTGTGTTAAAACGAGGTGTGCGTGTTAGCTGTATTATTTGAGATGAGATGTGTGTGTTAGTTGTATTATTTAAGACAAAGTTTGTGTTAGCTGTAGTGTGTTTCGACGAGGTCTGTGTTAGCTGTAGTGTTGAGACGAGGTGTGTGTTAGCTGCAGTGTGTTCAGACGAGGTTTGTGTTAGCTGCAGTGTGTTGAGACGAAGTCTGTGTTAGCTGCAGTGTTGAGAGGAGGTTTGTGTTAGCTATTCTGTTGAGACGAGTTCTGGTTAGCTGTAGTGTTGAGAAGAGTTGTGTGTTAGATGTAGTGTGTTCAGACGAGGTGTGCGTGTTAGCTGTAGTGCGTTGAGACGAGATTTGTGTTAGCTGTAGTGTGTTGAGACGAGGTGTGTGTTAGCTGTAGTGTTGAGACGAGGTGTGTGTTAGCTGTAGTGCTGAAACGAGGTGTGTGTTAGGTGTAGTGTGTTGAGACGAGGTGTGTGTTAGCTGTAGTGTGTTGAGACGAGGTGTGTGTTAGCTGTAGTGTGTTCAGACGAGGTGTGCGTGTTAGCCTTAGTGTGTTGAGACAAGCTGTGTGTTAGCTGTAGTGTGTTGAGACGAGGTGTGCGTGTTAGCTGTAGTGTGTTGAGACGAGGTGTGTGTTAGCTGTAGTGTGTTCAGACGAGGTGTGCGTGTTAGCTGTAGTGTTGAGACGAGCTGTGTGTTAGCTGTAGTGCTGAAACGAGGTGTGTGTTAGCTGTAGTGTGTTGACTCGAGCTGTGTGTTAGTTGTAGTGTGTTTAGACGAGGTGTGTGTTAGCTGTAGTGTGTTGAGACGAGGTGTGTGTTAGCTGTAGTGTATTGAGACGAGGTGTATGTTAGCTGTAGTGTGTTGAGACGAGGTGTGTGTTAGATGCAGTGTTGAGACGAGGTTTGTGTTAGCTATTCTGTTGAGACGAGTTCTGGTTAGCTGTAGTGTTGAGAAGAGTTGTGTGTTAGATGTAGTGTGTTCAGACGAGGTGTGCGTGTTAGCTGTAGTGCGTTGAGACGAGATTTGTGTTAGCTGTAGTGTGTTGAGACGAGGTGTGTGTTAGCTGTAGTGTTGAGACGAGGTGTGTGTTAGCTGTAGTGCTGAAACGAGGTGTGTGTTAGGTGTAGTGTGTTGAGACGAGGTGTGTGTTAGCTGTAGTGTGTTGAGACGAGGTGTATGTTAGCTGTAGTGTGTTCAGACGAGGTGTGCGTGTTAGCCTTAGTGTGTTGAGACAAGCTGTGTGTTAGCTGTAGTGTGTTGAGACGAGGTGTGCGTGTTAGCTGTAGTGTGTTGAGACGAAGTGTGTGTTAGCTGTAGTGTGTTGAGACGAGGTGAGCGTGTTAGCTGTAGTGTGTTGAGACGAGGTGTGTGTTAGCTGTAGTGTGTTGAGACGAGGTGTGTCTTAGCTGTAGTGTTGAGACGAGGTGTGTGTTAGCTGTAGTGTGTTCAGACGAGGTGTGCGTGTTAGCCTTAGTGTGTTGAGACGAGGTGTGCGTGTTAGCTGTAGTGTGTTGAGACGAGGTGTGTGTTAGCTGTAGTGTGTTCAGACGAGGTGTGCGTGTTAGCTGTAGTGTTGAGACGAGCTGTGTGTTAGCTGTAGTGCTGAAACGAGGTGTGTGTTAGCTGTAGTGTGTTGACTCGAGCTGTGTGTTAGTTGTAGTGTGTTTAGACGAGGTGTGTGTTAGCTGTAGTGTGTTGAGACGAGGTGTGTGTTAGCTGTAGTGTATTGAGACGAGGTGTATGTTAGCTGTAGTGTGTTGAGACGAGGTGTGTGTTAGATGCAGTGTTGAGACGAGGTTTGTGTTAGCTATTCTGTTGAGAAGAGTTGTGTGTTAGATGTAGTGTGTTCAGACGAGGTGTGCGTGTTAGCTGTAGTGCGTTGAGACGAGATTTGTGTTAGCTGTAGTGTGTTGAGACGAGGTGTGTGTTAGCTGTAGTGTTGAGACGAGGTGTGTGTTAGCTGTAGTGCTGAAACGAGGTGTGTGTTAGGTGTAGTGTGTTGAGAGGAGGTGTGTGTTAGCTGTAGTGTGTTGAGACGAGGTGTATGTTAGCTGTAGTGTGTTCAGACGAGGTGTGCGTGTTAGCCTTAGTGTGTTGAGACAAGCTGTGTGTTAGCTGTAGTGTGTTGAGACGAGGTGTGCGTGTTAGCTGTAGTGTGTTGAGACGAAGTGTGTGTTAGCTGTAGTGTGTTGAGACGAGGTGAGCGTGTTAGCTGTAGTGTGTTGAGACGAGGTGTGTGTTAGCTGTAGTGTGTTGAGACGAGGTGTGTCTTAGCTGTAGTGTTGAGACGAGGTGTGTGTTAGCTGTAGTGTGTTCAGACGAGGTGTGCGTGTTAGCCTTAGTGTGTTGAGACGAGGTGTGCGTGTTAGCTGTAGTGTGTTGAGACGAGGTGTGTCTTAGATGTAGTGTGTTCAGACGAGGTGTGCGTGTTAGCCTTAGTGTGTTGAGACAAGCTGTGTGTTAGCTGTAGTGTGTTGAGACGAGGTGTGCGTGTTAGCTGTAGTGTGTTGAGACGAAGTGTGTGTTAGCTGTAGTGTGTTGAGACGAGGTGAGCGTGTTAGCTGTAGTGTGTTGAGACGAGGTGTGTGTTAGCTGTAGTGTGTTGAGACGAGGTGTGTCTTAGCTGTAGTGTTGAGACGAGGTGTGTGTTAGCTGTAGTGTGTTCAGACGAGGTGTGCGTGTTAGCCTTAGTGTGTTGAGACGAGGTGTGCGTGTTAGCTGTAGTGTGTTGAGACGAGGTGTGTCTTAGATGTAGTGTGTTTAGACGAAGTGTGTGTTAGCTGTAGTGTGTTGAGACGAGATGTGTGTTAGCTGTAGTGTTGAGACGAGGTGTGTGTTAGCTGTAGTGTTGAGACGAGGTGTGTGTTAGCTGTAGTGCTAAAACGAGGTGTGTGTTAGCTGTAGTGGCTTGACACGAGATGTGTGTTAGCTGTAGTGTGTTGAGACGAGGTGTGTTAGCTGTAGTGTGTTGAGACGAAGTGTGTGTTAGCTGTAGTGTGTTGAGACGAGGTGTGCGTGTTAGCTGTAGTGTGTTGAGACGAGGTGTGTTTTAGCTGTAGTGTGTTGAGACGAGGTGTGTTAGCTGTAGTTTTGCGACGAGGTGTGTGTTAGCTGTAGTGTGTTCAGACGAGGTGTGCGTGTTAGCTGTAGTGTGTTGAGACGAGATGTGTGGTAGCTGTAGTGTGTTGAGACGTGGTGTGTGTTAGCTGTAGTGTTGAGACGAGGTGTGTGTTAGCTGTAGTGTGTTTAGACGAAGTGTGTGTTAGCTGTAGTGTGTTGAGTCGAGATGTGTGTTAGCTGTAGTGTTGAGACGAGGTGTGTGTTAGCTGTAGTGTTGAGACGAGGTGTGTGTTAGCTATAGTGTGTTCAGACGAGGTGTGCGTGTTAGCCTTAGTGTGTTGAGACGAGGTGTGCGTGTTAGCTGTAGTGTGTTGAGACGAGGTGTGCGTGTTAGCTGTAGTGTGTTGAGACGAGGTGTGTGTTAGCTGTAGTGTGTTGAGACGAGGTGTGTCTTAGATGTAGTGTGTTTAGACGAGGTGTGTGTTAGCTGTAGTGTGTTGAGACGAGATGTGTGTTAGCTGTAGTGTTGAGACGAGGTGTGTGTTAGCTGTAGTGCTGAAACGAGGTGTGTGTTAGCTGTAGTGGCTTGACACGAGATGTGTGTTAGCTGTAGTGTGTTGAGACGAGGTATGTGTTAGCTGTAGTGTGTTGAGACGAAGTGTGTGTTAGCTGTAGTGTGTTGAGACGAGGTGTGCGTGTTAGCTGTAGTGTGTTGAGACGAGGTGTGTTTTAGCTGTACTGTGTTGAGACGAGGTGTGTTAGCTGTAGTTTTGCGACGAGGTGTGCGTGTTAGCTGTAGTGTGTTCAGAAGAGGTGTGCGTGTTAGCTGTAGTGTGTTGAGACGAGATGTGTGGTAGCTGTAGTGTGTTGAGACGGGGTGTGTGTTAGCTGTAGTGTTGAGACGAGGTGTGTGTTAGCTGTAGTGCTGAAACGAGGTGTGTGTTAGCTGTAGTGGCTTGACACGAGCTGTGTGTTAGCTGTAGTGTGTTCAGAAGAGGTATGTGTTAGCTGTAGTGCGTTGAGAGGAGATGTGTGTTAGCTGTAGTGTGTTGAGACGAGGTGTGTGTTAGCTGTAGTGTTGAGACGAGGTGTGTGTTAGCTGTAGTGCTGAAACGAGGTGTGTGTTAGCTGTAGTGTGTTGACACGAGCTGTGTGTTAGCTGTAGTGTGTTTAGACGAGGTGTGTGTTAGCTGTAGTGTGTTGAGACGAGGTGTGCGTGTTAGCTGTAGTGTGTTGAGACGAGGCGTGTTTGAGCTGCAGTGTGTTGAGACGAGGTGTGTGTTAGCTGTAGTGTTGAGACGAGGTGTGTGTTAGCTGTAGTGCTGAAACGATGTGTGTGTTAGCTGTAGTGTGATGACATGAGCTGTGTGTTAGCTGTTGTGTGTTTAGACGAGGTGTGTGTTAGCTGCAGTGTGTTGAGACGAGGTGTGTGTTAGCTGTAGTGTGTTGAGACGAGGTGTGTGTTAGCTGTAGTGTGTTCAGACGAGGTGTGCGTGTTAGCTGTAGTGTTGAGACGAGGTGTGTGTTAGCTGTAGTGCTGAAACGATGTGTGTGTTAGCTGTAGTGTGATGACACGAGCTGTGTGTTAGCTGTTGTGTGTTTAGACGAGGTGTGTGTTAGCTGCAGTGTGTTGAGACGAGGTGTGTGTTAGCTGTAGTGTGTTGAGACGAGGTGTGTGTTAGCTGTAGTGTGTTTAGACGAGGTGTGTGTTAGCTGTAGTGTGTTGAGACGAGGTGTGTGTTAGCTGTAGTGTATTGAGACGAGGTGTATGTTAGCTGTAGTGTGTTTAGACGAGGTGTGTGTTACCTGTAGTGTATTGAGACGAGGTGTATGTTAGCTGTAGTGTGTTGAGACGAGGTGTGTGTTAGATGCAGTGTTGAGACGAGGATTGTGTTAGCTATTCTGTTGAGACGAGTTCTGGTTAGCTGTAGTGTTGAGAAGAGTTGTGTGTTAGATGTAGTGTGTTCAGACGAGGTGTGCGTGTTAGCTGTAGTGCGTTGAGACGAGATTTGTGTTAGCTGTAGTGTGTTGAGACGAGGTGTGTGTTAGCTGTAGTGTTGAGACGAGGTGTGTGTTAGCTGTAGTGCTGAAACGAGGTGTGTGTTAGGTGTAGTGTGTTGAGACGAGGTGTGTGTTAGCTGTAGTGTGTTGAGACGAGGTGTGTGTTAGCTGTAGTGTGTTCAGACGAGGTGTGCGTGTTAGCCTTAGTGTGTTGAGACAAGCTGTGTGTTAGCTGTAGTGTGTTGAGACGAGGTGTGCGTGTTAGCTGTAGTGTGTTGAGATGAAGTGTGTGTTAGCTGTAGTGTGTTGAGACGAGGTGTGCGTGTTAGCTGTAGTGTGTTGAGACGAGGTGTGTGTTAGCTGTAGTGTGTTGAGACGAGGTGTGTCTTAGCTGTAGTGTTGAGACGAGGTGTGTGTTAGCTGTAGTGTGTTCAGACGAGGTGTGCGTGTTAGCCTTAGTGTGTTGAGACGAGGTGTGCGTGTTAGCTGTAGTGTGTTGAGACGAGGTGTGTCTTAGATGTAGTGTGTTTAGACGAAGTGTGTGTTAGCTGTAGTGTGTTGAGACGAGATGTGTGTTAGCTGTAGTGTTGAGACGAGGTGTGTGTTAGCTGTAGTGTTGAGACGAGGTGTGTGTTAGCTGTAGTGCTGAAACGAGGTGTGTGTTAGCTGTAGTGGCTTGACACGAGATGTGTGTTAGCTGTAGTGTGTTGAGACGAGGTGTGTTAGCTGTAGTGTGTTGAGACGAAGTGTGTGTTAGCTGTAGTGTGTTGAGACGAGGTGTGCGTGTTAGCTGTAGTGTGTTGAGACGAGGTGTGTTTTAGCTGTAGTGTGTTGAGACGAGGTGTGTTAGCTGTAGTTTTGCGACGAGGTGTGTGTTAGCTGTAGTGTGTTCAGACGAGGTGTGCGTGTTAGCTGTAGTGTGTTGAGACGAGGTGTGCGTCTTAGCTGTAGTGTGTTGAGACGAGATGTGTGGTAGCTGTAGTGTGTTGAGACGTGGTGTGTGTTAGCTGTAGTGTTGAGACGAGGTGTGTGTTAGCTGTAGTGTGTTTAGACGAAGTGTGTGTTAGCTGTAGTGTGTTGAGTCGAGATGTGTGTTAGCTGTAGTGTTGAGACGAGGTGTGTGTTAGCTGTAGTGTTGAGACGAGGTGTGTGTTAGCTATAGTGTGTTCAGACGAGGTGTGCGTGTTAGCCTTAGTGTGTTGAGACGAGGTGTGCGTGTTAGCTGTAGTGTGTTTAGAAGAGGTATGTGTTAGCTGTAGTGCGTTGAGACGAGATGTGTGTTAGCTCTAGTGTGTTGAGACGAGGTGTGTGTTAGCTGTAGTGTGTTGAGACGAGGTGTGTGTTAGCTGTAGTGTGTTGAAACCAGCTGTGTGTTAGCTGTAGTGTGTTTAGACGAGGTGTGTGTTAGCTGTAGTGTGTTGAGACAAGGTGTGTGTTAGCTGTAGTGTATTGAGACGAGGTGTATGTTAGCTGTAGTGTGTTGAGACGAGGTGTGTGTTAGATGCAGTGTTGAGACGAGGTGTGTGTTAGCTATTGTGTTGAGACGAGTTGTGTGTTAGCTGTAGTGTGTTCAGACGAGGTGTGCGTGTTAGCTGTAGTGTGTTGAGACGAGGTGTGTCTTAGCTGTAGTGTTGAGACGAGGTGTGTGTTAGCTGTAGTGCTGAAACGAGGTGTGTGTTAGCTGTAGTGTGTTGACACGAGCTGTGTGTTAGTTGTAGTGTGTTTAGACGAGGTGTGTGTTAGCTGTAGTGTGTTGAGACGAGGTGTGTGTTAGCTGTAGTGTATTGAGACGAGGTGTATGTTACCTGTAGTGTGTTGAGACGAGGTGTGTGTTAGCTGTAGTGTATTGAGACGAGGTGTATGTTAGCTGTAGTGTGTTGAGACGAGGTGTGTGTTAGATGCAGTGTTGAGACGAGGTGTGTGTTAGCTATTGTGTTGAGACGAGTTCTGGTTAGCTGTAGTGTGTTGAGACGAGGTGTGTGTTAGCTGTAGTGTGTTGAGACGAGGTGTGTGTTAGCTATTGTGTTGAGACGAGTTCTGTGTTAGCTGTAGTATTGAGACGAGTTGTGTGTTAGCTGTAGTGTGTTGAGACAAGCTGTGTGTTAGCTGTAGTGCTGAAACGAGCTGTGTGTTAGCTGTAGTGTGTTGAGACGAGGTGTGCGTGTTAGCTGTAGTGTGTTGAGACGAAGTGTGTTTAGCTGTAGTGTGTTGAGACGAGGTGTGCGTGTTAACTGTAGTGTTGAGACGAGGTGTGTGTTAGCTGTAGTGTGTTCAGACGAGGTGTGCGTGTTAGCCTTAGTGTGTTGAGACGAGGTGTGCGTGTTAGCTGTAGTGTGTTGAGACGAGGTGTGTGTTAGCTGTAGTGTGTTGAGACGAGGTGTGTCTTAGATGTAGTGTGTTTAGACGAAGTGTGTGTTAGCTGTAGTGTGTTGAGACGAGATGTGTGTTAGCTGTAGTGTTGAGACGAGGTGTGTGTTAGCTGTAGTGTTGAGACGAGGTGTGTGTTAGCTGTAGTGTGTTGAGACGAGGTGTGTGTTAGCTGTAGGGTGTTGAGACGAAGTGTGTGTTAGTTGTAGTGTGTTGAGACGAGGTGTGCGTGTTAGCTGTAGTGTGTTGAGACGAGGTGTGTTTTAGCTGTAGTGTGTTGAGACGAGGTGTGTTAGCTGTAGTGTGTTCAGACGAGGTGTGCGTGTTAGCCTTAGTGTGTTGAGACGAAGTGTGTGGTAGCTGTAGTGTGTTGAGACGGGGTGTGTGTTAGCTGTAGTGTTGAGACGAGGTGTGTGTTAGCTGTAGTGTTTTTTGACGAAGTGTATGTTAGCTGTAGTGTGTTGAGACGAGATGTGTGTTAGTTGTAGTGTTGAGACGAGGTGTGTGTTAGCTGTAGTATTGAGACGAGGTGTGTGTTAGCTGTAGTGCTGAAAAGAGGTGTGTGTTAGCTGTAGTGTGTTGACACGAGCTGTGTGTTAGCTGTAGTGTGTTTAGACGAGGTGTGTGTTAGCTGTAGTGTGTTGAGACGAGGTGTGTGTTAGCTGTAGTGTTGAGACGAGGTGTGTGTTAATTGTAGTGTGTTGAGACGAGGTGTGTGTTAGCTGTAGTGTGTTCAGACGAGGTGTGCGTGTTAGCTGTAGTGTTGAGACGAGGCGTGTGTTAGTTGTAGTGCTGAAACGAGGTGTGTGTTAGCTGTAGTGGCTTGACACGAGCTGTGTGTTAGCTGTAGTGTGTTCAGAAGAGGTATGTGTTAGCTGTAGTGCGTTGAGAGGAGATGTGTGTTAGCTGTAGTGTGTTGAGACGAGGTGTGTGTTAGCTGTAGTGTTGAGACGAGGTGTGTGTTAGCTGTAGTGCTGAAACGAGGTGTGTGTTAGCTGTAGTGTGTTGACACGAGCTGTGTGTTAGCTGTAGTGTGTTTAGACGAGGTGTGTGTTAGCTGTAGTGTGTTGAGACGAGGTGTGCGTGTTAGCTGTAGTGTGTTGAGACGAGGCGTGTTTGAGCTGCAGTGTGTTGAGACGAGGTGTGTGTTAGCTGTAGTGTTGAGACGAGGTGTGTGTTAGCTGTAGTGCTGAAACGATGTGTGTGTTAGCTGTAGTGTGATGACACGAGCTGTGTGTTAGCTGTTGTGTGTTTAGACGAGGTGTGTGTTAGCTGCAGTGTGTTGAGACGAGGTGTGTGTTAGCTGTAGTGTGTTGAGACGAGGTGTGTGTTAGCTGTAGTGTGTTCAGACGAGGTGTGCGTGTTAGCTGTAGTGTTGAGACGAGGTGTGTGTTAGCTGTAGTGCTGAAACGATGTGTGTGTTAGCTGTAGTGTGATGACACGAGCTGTGTGTTAGCTGTTGTGTGTTTAGACGAGGTGTGTGTTAGCTGCAGTGTGTTGAGACGAGGTGTGTGTTAGCTGTAGTGTGTTGAGACGAGGTGTGTGTTAGCTGTAGTGTGTTTAGACGAGGTGTGTGTTAGCTGTAGTGTGTTGAGACGAGGTGTGTGTTAGCTGTAGTGTATTGAGACGAGGTGTATGTTAGCTGTAGTGTGTTTAGACGAGGTGTGTGTTACCTGTAGTGTATTGAGACGAGGTGTATGTTAGCTGTAGTGTGTTGAGACGAGGTGTGTGTTAGATGCAGTGTTGAGACGAGGATTGTGTTAGCTATTCTGTTGAGACGAGTTCTGGTTAGCTGTAGTGTTGAGAAGAGTTGTGTGTTAGATGTAGTGTGTTCAGACGAGGTGTGCGTGTTAGCTGTAGTGCGTTGAGACGAGATTTGTGTTAGCTGTAGTGTTGAGACGAGGTGTGTGTTAGCTGTAGTGCTGAAACGAGGTGTGTGTTAGCTGTAGTGGCTTGACACGAGCTGTGTGTTAGCTGTAGTGTGTTCAGAAGAGGTATGTGTTAGCTGTAGTGCGTTGAGAGGAGATGTGTGTTAGCTGTAGTGTGTTGAGACGAGGTGTGTGTTAGCTGTAGTGTTGAGACGAGGTGTGTGTTAGCTGTAGTGCTGAAACGAGGTGTGTGTTAGCTGTAGTGTGTTGACACGAGCTGTGTGTTAGCTGTAGTGTGTTTAGACGAGGTGTGTGTTAGCTGTAGTGTGTTGAGACGAGGTGTGCGTGTTAGCTGTAGTGTGTTGAGACGAGGCGTGTTTGAGCTGCAGTGTGTTGAGACGAGGTGTGTGTTAGCTGTAGTGTTGAGACGAGGTGTGTGTTAGCTGTAGTGCTGAAACGATGTGTGTGTTAGCTGTAGTGTGATGACACGAGCTGTGTGTTAGCTGTTGTGTGTTTAGACGAGGTGTGTGTTAGCTGCAGTGTGTTGAGACGAGGTGTGTGTTAGCTGTAGTGTGTTGAGACGAGGTGTGTGTTAGCTGTAGTGTGTTCAGACGAGGTGTGCGTGTTAGCTGTAGTGTTGAGACGAGGTGTGTGTTAGCTGTAGTGCTGAAACGATGTGTGTGTTAGCTGTAGTGTGATGACACGAGCTGTGTGTTAGCTGTTGTGTGTTTAGACGAGGTGTGTGTTAGCTGCAGTGTGTTGAGACGAGGTGTGTGTTAGCTGTAGTGTGTTGAGACGAGGTGTGTGTTAGCTGTAGTGTGTTTAGACGAGGTGTGTGTTAGCTGTAGTGTGTTGAGACGAGGTGTGTGTTAGCTGTAGTGTATTGAGACGAGGTGTATGTTAGCTGTAGTGTGTTTAGACGAGGTGTGTGTTACCTGTAGTGTATTGAGACGAGGTGTATGTTAGCTGTAGTGTGTTGAGACGAGGTGTGTGTTAGATGCAGTGTTGAGACGAGGATTGTGTTAGCTATTCTGTTGAGACGAGTTCTGGTTAGCTGTAGTGTTGAGAAGAGTTGTGTGTTAGATGTAGTGTGTTCAGACGAGGTGTGCGTGTTAGCTGTAGTGCGTTGAGACGAGATTTGTGTTAGCTGTAGTGTGTTGAGACGAGGTGTGTGTTAGCTGTAGTGTTGAGACGAGGTGTGTGTTAGCTGTAGTGCTGAAACGAGGTGTGTGTTAGGTGTAGTGTGTTGAGACGAGGTGTGTGTTAGCTGTAGTGTGTTGAGACGAGGTGTGTGTTAGCTGTAGTGTGTTCAGACGAGGTGTGCGTGTTAGCTTTAGTGTGTTGAGACAAGCTGTGTGTTAGCTGTAGTGTGTTGAGACGAGGTGTGCGTGTTAGCTGTAGTGTGTTGAGACGAAGTGTGTGTTAGCTGTAGTGTGTTGAGACGAGGTGTGCGTGTTAGCTGTAGTGTGTTGAGACGAGGTGTGTGTTAGCTGTAGTGTGTTGAGACGAGGTGTGTCTTAGCTGTAGTGTTGAGACGAGGTGTGTGTTAGCTGTAGTGTGTTCAGACGAGGTGTGCGTGTTAGCCTTAGTGTGTTGAGACGAGGTGTGCGTGTTAGCTGTAGTGTGTTGAGACGAGGTGTGTCTTAGATGTAGTGTGTTTAGACGAAGTGTGTGTTAGCTGTAGTGTGTTGAGACGAGATGTGTGTTAGCTGTAGTGTTGAGACGAGGTGTGTGTTAGCTGTAGTGTTGAGACGAGGTGTGTGTTAGCTGTAGTGCTGAAACGAGGTGTGTGTTAGCTGTAGTGGCTTGACACGAGATGTGTGTTAGCTGTAGTGTGTTGAGACGAGGTATGTGTTAGCTGTAGTGTGTTGAGACGAAGTGTGTGTTAGCTGTAGTGTGTTGAGACGAGGTGTGCGTGTTAGCTGTAGTGTGTTGAGACGAGGTGTGTTTTAGCTGTAGTGTGTTGAGACGAGGTGTGTTAGCTGTAGTTTTGCGACGAGGTGTGTGTTAGCTGTAGTGTGTTCAGACGAGGTGTGCGTGTTAGCTGTAGTGTGTTGAGATGAGGTGTGCGTGTTAGCTGTAGTGTGTTGAGACGAGATGTGTGGTAGCTGTAGTGTGTTGAGACGTGGTGTGTGTTAGCTGTAGTGTTGAGACGAGGTGTGTGTTAGCTGTAGTGTGTTCAGACGAGGTGTGCGTGTTAGCTGTAGTGTTGAGACGAGCTGTGTGTTAGCTGTAGTGCTGAAACGAGGTGTGTGTTAGCTGTAGTGTGTTGACTCGAGCTGTGTGTTAGTTGTAGTGTGTTTAGACGAGGTGTGTGTTAGCTGTAGTGTGTTGAGACGAGGTGTGTGTTAGCTGTAGTGTATTGAGACGAGGTGTATGTTAGCTGTAGTGTGTTGAGACGAGGTGTGTGTTAGATGCAGTGTTGAGACGAGGTTTGTGTTAGCTATTCTGTTGAGACGAGTTCTGGTTAGCTGTAGTGTTGAGAAGAGTTGTGTGTTAGATGTAGTGTGTTCAGACGAGGTGTGCGTGTTAGCTGTAGTGCGTTGAGACGAGATTTGTGTTAGCTGTAGTGTGTTGAGACGAGGTGTGTGTTAGCTGTAGTGTTGAGACGAGGTGTGTGTTAGCTGTAGTGCTGAAACGAGGTGTGTGTTAGCTGTAGTGTGTTGAGACGAGGTGTGCGTGTTAGCTGTAGTGTGTTGAGACGAAGTGTGTGTTAGCTGTAGTGTGTTGAGACGAGGTGTGCGTGTTAGCTGTAGTGTGTTGAGACGAGGTGTGTGTTAGCTGTAGTGTGTTCAGACGAGGTGTGCGTGTTAGCTGTAGTGTTGAGACGAGCTGTGTGTTAGCTGTAGTGCTGAAACGAGGTGTGTGTTAGCTGTAGTGTGTTGACTCGAGCTGTGTGTTAGTTGTAGTGTGTTTAGACGAGGTGTGTGTTAGCTGTAGTGTGTTGAGACGAGGTGTGTGTTAGCTGTAGTGTATTGAGACGAGGTGTATGTTAGCTGTAGTGTGTTGAGACGAGGTGTGTGTTAGATGCAGTGTTGAGACGAGGTTTGTGTTAGCTATTCTGTTGAGAAGAGTTGTGTGTTAGATGTAGTGTGTTCAGACGAGGTGTGCGTGTTAGCTGTAGTGCGTTGAGACGAGATTTGTGTTAGCTGTAGTGTGTTGAGACGAGGTGTGTGTTAGCTGTAGTGTTGAGACGAGGTGTGTGTTACTGTAGTGCTGAAACGAGGTGTGTGTTAGGTGTAGTGTGTTGAGACGAGGTGTGTGTTAGCTGTAGTGTGTTGAGACGAGGTGTATGTTAGCTGTAGTGTGTTCAGACGAGGTGTGCGTGTTAGCCTTAGTGTGTTGAGACAAGCTGTGTGTTAGCTGTAGTGTGTTGAGACGAGGTGTGCGTGTTAGCTGTAGTGTGTTGAGACGAAGTGTGTGTTAGCTGTAGTGTGTTGAGACGAGGTGAGCGTGTTAGCTGTAGTGTGTTGAGACGAGGTGTGTGTTAGCTGTAGTGTGTTGAGACGAGGTGTGTCTTAGCTGTAGTGTTGAGACGAGGTGTGTGTTAGCTGTAGTGTGTTCAGACGAGGTGTGCGTGTTAGCCTTAGTGTGTTGAGACGAGGTGTGCGTGTTAGCTGTAGTGTGTTGAGACGAGGTGTGTCTTAGATGTAGTGTGTTTAGACGAAGTGTGTGTTAGCTGTAGTGTGTTGAGACGAGATGTGTGTTAGCTGTAGTGTTGAGACGAGGTGTGTGTTAGCTGTAGTGTTGAGACGAGGTGTGTGTTAGCTGTAGTGCTGAAACGAGGTGTGTGTTAGATGTAGTGGCTTGACACGAGATGTGTGTTAGCTGTAGTGTGTTGAGACGAGGTGTGTTAGCTGTAGTGTGTTGAGACGAAGTGTGTGTTAGCTGTAGTGTGTTGAGACGAGGTGTGCGTGTTAGCTGTAGTGTGTTGAGACGAGGTGTGTTTTAGCTGTAGTGTGTTGAGACGAGGTGTGTTAGCTGTAGTTTTGCGACGAGGTGTGTGTTAGCTGTACTGTGTTCAGACGAGGTGTGCGTGTTAGCTGTAGTGTGTTGAGACGAGGTGTGCGTGTTAGCTGTAGTGTGTTGAGACGAGATGTGTGGTAGCTGTAGTGTGTTGAGACGTGGTGTGTGTTAGCTGTAGTGTTGAGACGAGGTGTGTATTAGCTGTAGTGTGTTTAGACGAAGTGTGTGTTAGCTGTAGTGTGTTGAGTCGAGATGTGTGTTAGCTGTAGTGTTGAGACGAGGTGTGTGTTAGCTGTAGTGTTGAGACGAGGTGTGTGTTAGCTATAGTGTGTTCAGACGAGGTGTGCGTGTTAGCCTTAGTGTGTTGAGACGAGGTGTGCGTGTTAGCTGTAGTGTGTTGAGACGAGGTGTGCGTGTTAGCTGTAGTGTGTTGAGACGAGGTGTGTGTTAGCTGTAGTGTGTTGAGACGAGGTGTGTCTTAGATGTAGTGTGTTTAGACGAGGTGTGTGTTAGCTGTAGTGTGTTGAGACGAGATGTGTGTTAGCTGTAGTGTTGAGACGAGGTGTGTGTTAGCTGTAGTGTTGAGACGAGGTGTGTGTTAGCTGTAGTGCTGAAACGAGGTGTGTGTTAGCTGTAGTGGCTTGACACGAGATGTGTGTTAGCTGTAGTGTGTTGAGACGAGGTATGTGTTAGCTGTAGTGTGTTGAGACGAAGTGTGTGTTAGCTGTAGTGTGTTGAGACGAGGTGTGCGTGTTAGCTGTAGTGTGTTGAGACGAGGTGTGTTTTAGCTGTAGTGTGTTGAGACGAGGTGTGTTAGCTGTAGTTTTGCGACGAGGTGTGCGTGTTAGCTGTAGTGTGTTCAGAAGAGGTGTGCGTGTTAGCTGTAGTGTGTTGAGACGAGATGTGTGGTAGCTGTAGTGTGTTGAGACGGGGTGTGTGTTAGCTGTAGTGTTGAGACGAGGTGTGTGTTAGCTGTAGTGCTGAAACGAGGTGTGTGTTAGCTGTAGTGGCTTGACACGAGCTGTGTGTTAGCTGTAGTGTGTTCAGAAGAGGTATGTGTTAGCTGTAGTGCGTTGAGAGGAGATGTGTGTTAGCTGTAGTGTGTTGAGACGAGGTGTGTGTTAGCTGTAGTGTTGAGACGAGGTGTGTGTTAGTTGTAGTGCTGAAACGAGGTGTGTGTTAGCTGTAGTGTGTTGACACGAGCTGTGTGTTAGCTGTAGTGTGTTTAGACGAGGTGTGTGTTAGCTGTAGTGTGTTGAGACGAGGTGTGCGTGTTAGCTGTAGTGTGTTGAGACGAGGCGTGTTTGAGCTGCAGTGTGTTGAGACGAGGTGTGTGTTAGCTGTAGTGTTGAGACGAGGTGTGTGTTAGCTGTAGTGCTGAAACGATGTGTGTGTTAGCTGTAGTGTGATGACACGAGCTGTGTGTTAGCTGTTGTGTGTTTAGACGAGGTGTGTGTTAGCTGCAGTGTGTTGAGACGAGGTGTGTGTTAGCTGTAGTGTGTTGAGACGAGGTGTGTGTTAGCTGTAGTGTGTTCAGACGAGGTGTGCGTGTTAGCTGTAGTGTTGAGACGAGGTGTGTGTTAGCTGTAGTGCTGAAACGATGTGTGTGTTAGCTGTAGTGTGATGACACGAGCTGTGTGTTAGCTGTTGTGTGTTTAGACGAGGTGTGTGTTAGCTGCAGTGTGTTGAGACGAGGTGTGTGTTAGCTGTAGTGTGTTGAGACGAGGTGTGTGTTAGCTGTAGTGTGTTTAGACGAGGTGTGTGTTAGCTGTAGTGTGTTGAGACGAGGTGTGTGTTAGCTGTAGTGTATTGAGACGAGGTGTATGTTAGCTGTAGTGTGTTTAGACGAGGTGTGTGTTACCTGTAGTGTATTGAGACGAGGTGTATGTTAGCTGTAGTGTGTTGAGACGAGGTGTGTGTTAGATGCAGTGTTGAGACGAGGATTGTGTTAGCTATTCTGTTGAGACGAGTTCTGGTTAGCTGTAGTGTTGAGAAGAGTTGTGTGTTAGATGTAGTGTGTTCAGACGAGGTGTGCGTGTTAGCTGTAGTGCGTTGAGACGAGATTTGTGTTAGCTGTAGTGTGTTGAGACGAGGTGTGTGTTAGCTGTAGTGTTGAGACGAGGTGTGTGTTAGCTGTAGTGCTGAAACGAGGTGTGTGTTAGGTGTAGTGTGTTGAGACGAGGTGTGTGTTAGCTGTAGTGTGTTGAGACGAGGTGTGTGTTAGCTGTAGTGTGTTCAGACGAGGTGTGCGTGTTAGCCTTAGTGTGTTGAGACAAGCTGTGTGTTAGCTGTAGTGTGTTGAGACGAGGTGTGCGTGTTAGCTGTAGTGTGTTGAGACGAAGTGTGTGTTAGCTGTAGTGTGTTGAGACGAGGTGTGCGTGTTAGCTGTAGTGTGTTGAGACGAGGTGTGTGTTAGCTGTAGTGTGTTGAGACGAGGTGTGTCTTAGCTGTAGTGTTGAGACGAGGTGTGTGTTAGCTGTAGTGTGTTCAGACGAGGTGTGCGTGTTAGCCTTAGTGTGTTGAGACGAGGTGTGCGTGTTAGCTGTAGTGTGTTGAGACGAGGTGTGTCTTAGATGTAGTGTGTTTAGACGAAGTGTGTGTTAGCTGTAGTGTGTTGAGACGAGATGTGTGTTAGCTGTAGTGTTGAGACGAGGTGTGTGTTAGCTGTAGTGTTGAGACGAGGTGTGTGTTAGCTGTAGTGCTGAAACGAGGTGTGTGTTAGCTGTAGTGGCTTGACACGAGATGTGTGTTAGCTGTAGTGTGTTGAGACGAGGTGTGTTAGCTGTAGTGTGTTGAGACAAAGTGTGTGTTAGCTGTAGTGTGTTGAGACGAGGTGTGCGTGTTAGCTGTAGTGTGTTGAGACGAGGTGTGTTTTAGCTGTAGTGTGTTGAGACGAGGTGTGTTAGCTGTAGTTTTGCGACGAGGTGTGTGTTAGCTGTAGTGTGTTCAGACGAGGTGTGCGTGTTAGCTGTAGTGTGTTGAGACGAGGTGTGCGTGTTAGCTGTAGTGTGTTGAGACGAGATGTGTGGTAGCTGTAGTGTGTTGAGACGTGGTGTGTGTTAGCTGTAGTGTTGAGACGAGGTGTGTGTTAGCTGTAGTGTGTTTAGACGAAGTGTGTGTTAGCTGTAGTGTGTTGAGTCGAGATGTGTGTTAGCTGTAGTGTTGAGACGAGGTGTGTGTTAGCTGTAGTGTTGAGACGAGGTGTGTGTTAGCTATAGTGTGTTCAGACGAGGTGTGCGTGTTAGCCTTAGTGTGTTGAGACGAGGTGTGCGTGTTAGCTGTAGTGTGTTTAGAAGAGGTATGTGTTAGCTGTAGTGCGTTGAGACGAGATGTGTGTTAGCTGTAGTGTGTTGAGACGAGGTGTGTGTTAGCTGTAGTGTGTTGAGACGAGGTGTGTGTTAGCTGTAGTGTGTTGAAACCAGCTGTGTGTTAGCTGTAGTGTGTTTAGACGAGGTGTGTGTTAGCTGTAGTGTGTTGAGACAAGGTGTGTGTTAGCTGTAGTGTATTGAGACGAGGTGTATGTTAGCTGTAGTGTGTTGAGACGAGGTGTGTGTTAGATGCAGTGTTGAGACGAGGTGTGTGTTAGCTATTGTGTTGAGACGAGTTGTGTGTTAGCTGTAGTGTGTTCAGACGAGGTGTGCGTGTTAGCTGTAGTGCGTTGAGACGAGATGTGTGTTAGCTGTAGTGTGTTGAGACGAGGTGTGTGTTAGCTGTAGTGTTGAGACGAGGTGTGTGTTAGCTGTAGTGCTGAAACGAGGTGTGTGTTAGCTGTAGTGTGTTGAGACGAGGTGTGTGTTAGCTGCAGTGTTGAGACGAGGTGTGTGTTAGCTATTGTGTTGAGACGAGTTCTGTGTTAGCTGTAGTGTGTTCAGACGAGGTGTGCGTGTTAGCTGTAGTGCGTTGAGACGAGATGTGTGTTAGCTGTAGTGTTGAGACGAGGTGTGTGTTAGCTGTAGTGTTGAGACGAGGTGTGTGTTAGCTGTAGTGCTGAAACGAGGTGTGTGTTAGCTGTAGTGGCTTGACACGAGATGTGTGTTAGCTGTAGTGTGTTGAGACGAGGTATGTGTTAGCTGTAGTGTGTTGAGACGAAGTGTGTGTTAGCTGTAGTGTGTTGAGACGAGGTGTGCGTGTTAGCTGTAGTGTGTTGAGACGAGGTGTGTTTTAGCTGTAGTGTGTTGAGACGAGGTGTGTTAGCTGTAGTTTTGCGACGAGGTGTGCGTGTTAGCTGTAGTGTGTTCAGAAGAGGTGTGCGTGTTAGCTGTAGTGTGTTGAGACGAGATGTGTGGTAGCTGTAGTGTGTTGAGACGGGGTGTGTGTTAGCTGTAGTGTTGAGACGAGGTGTGTGTTAGCTGTAGTGCTGAAACGAGGTGTGTGTTAGCTGTAGTGGCTTGACACGAGCTGTGTGTTAGCTGTAGTGTGTTCAGAAGAGGTATGTGTTAGCTGTAGTGCGTTGAGAGGAGATGTGTGTTAGCTGTAGTGTGTTGAGACGAGGTGTGTGTTAGCTGTAGTGTTGAGACGAGGTGTGTGTTAGTTGTAGTGCTGAAACGAGGTGTGTGTTAGCTGTAGTGTGTTGACACGAGCTGTGTGTTAGCTGTAGTGTGTTTAGACGAGGTGTGTGTTAGCTGTAGTGTGTTGAGACGAGGTGTGCGTGTTAGCTGTAGTGTGTTGAGACGAGGCGTGTTTGAGCTGCAGTGTGTTGAGACGAGGTGTGTGTTAGCTGTAGTGTTGAGACGAGGTGTGTGTTAGCTGTAGTGCTGAAACGATGTGTGTGTTAGCTGTAGTGTGATGACACGAGCTGTGTGTTAGCTGTTGTGTGTTTAGACGAGGTGTGTGTTAGCTGCAGTGTGTTGAGACGAGGTGTGTGTTAGCTGTAGTGTGTTGAGACGAGGTGTGTGTTAGCTGTAGTGTGTTCAGACGAGGTGTGCGTGTTAGCTGTAGTGTTGAGACGAGGTGTGTGTTAGCTGTAGTGCTGAAACGATGTGTGTGTTAGCTGTAGTGTGATGACACGAGCTGTGTGTTAGCTGTTGTGTGTTTAGACGAGGTGTGTGTTAGCTGCAGTGTGTTGAGACGAGGTGTGTGTTAGCTGTAGTGTGTTGAGACGAGGTGTGTGTTAGCTGTAGTGTGTTTAGACGAGGTGTGTGTTAGCTGTAGTGTGTTGAGACGAGGTGTGTGTTAGCTGTAGTGTATTGAGACGAGGTGTATGTTAGCTGTAGTGTGTTTAGACGAGGTGTGTGTTACCTGTAGTGTATTGAGACGAGGTGTATGTTAGCTGTAGTGTGTTGAGACGAGGTGTGTGTTAGATGCAGTGTTGAGACGAGGATTGTGTTAGCTATTCTGTTGAGACGAGTTCTGGTTAGCTGTAGTGTTGAGAAGAGTTGTGTGTTAGATGTAGTGTGTTCAGACGAGGTGTGCGTGTTAGCTGTAGTGCGTTGAGACGAGATTTGTGTTAGCTGTAGTGTGTTGAGACGAGGTGTGTGTTAGCTGTAGTGTTGAGACGAGGTGTGTGTTAGCTGTAGTGCTGAAACGAGGTGTGTGTTAGGTGTAGTGTGTTGAGACGAGGTGTGTGTTAGCTGTAGTGTGTTGAGACGAGGTGTGTGTTAGCTGTAGTGTGTTCAGACGAGGTGTGCGTGTTAGCCTTAGTGTGTTGAGACAAGCTGTGTGTTAGCTGTAGTGTGTTGAGACGAGGTGTGCGTGTTAGCTGTAGTGTGTTGAGACGAAGTGTGTGTTAGCTGTAGTGTGTTGAGACGAGGTGTGCGTGTTAGCTGTAGTGTGTTGAGACGAGGTGTGTGTTAGCTGTAGTGTGTTGAGACGAGGTGTGTCTTAGCTGTAGTGTTGAGACGAGGTGTGTGTTAGCTGTAGTGTGTTCAGACGAGGTGTGCGTGTTAGCCTTAGTGTGTTGAGACGAGGTGTGCGTGTTAGCTGTAGTGTGTTGAGACGAGGTGTGTCTTAGATGTAGTGTGTTTAGACGAAGTGTGTGTTAGCTGTAGTGTGTTGAGACGAGATGTGTGTTAGCTGTAGTGTTGAGACGAGGTGTGTGTTAGCTGTAGTGTTGAGACGAGGTGTGTGTTAGCTGTAGTGCTGAAACGAGGTGTGTGTTAGCTGTAGTGGCTTGACACGAGATGTGTGTTAGCTGTAGTGTGTTGAGACGAGGTGTGTTAGCTGTAGTGTGTTGAGACAAAGTGTGTGTTAGCTGTAGTGTGTTGAGACGAGGTGTGCGTGTTAGCTGTAGTGTGTTGAGACGAGGTGTGTTTTAGCTGTAGTGTGTTGAGACGAGGTGTGTTAGCTGTAGTTTTGCGACGAGGTGTGTGTTAGCTGTAGTGTGTTCAGACGAGGTGTGCGTGTTAGCTGTAGTGTGTTGAGACGAGGTGTGCGTGTTAGCTGTAGTGTGTTGAGACGAGATGTGTGGTAGCTGTAGTGTGTTGAGACGTGGTGTGTGTTAGCTGTAGTGTTGAGACGAGGTGTGTGTTAGCTGTAGTGTGTTTAGACGAAGTGTGTGTTAGCTGTAGTGTGTTGAGTCGAGATGTGTGTTAGCTGTAGTGTTGAGACGAGGTGTGTGTTAGCTGTAGTGTTGAGACGAGGTGTGTGTTAGCTATAGTGTGTTCAGACGAGGTGTGCGTGTTAGCCTTAGTGTGTTGAGACGAGGTGTGCGTGTTAGCTGTAGTGTGTTTAGAAGAGGTATGTGTTAGCTGTAGTGTGTTGAGACGAGATGTGTGTTAGCTGTAGTGTGTTGAGACGAGGTGTGTGTTAGCTGTAGTGTGTTGAGACGAGGTGTGTGTTAGCTGTAGTGTGTTCAGACGAGGTGTGCGTGTTAGCCTTAGTGTGTTGAGACAAGCTGTGTGTTAGCTGTAGTGTGTTGAGACGAGGTGTGCGTGTTAGCTGTAGTGTGTTGAGACGAAGTGTGTGTTAGCTGTAGTGTGTTGAGACGAGGTGTGCGTGTTAGCTGTAGTGTGTTGAGACGAGGTGTGTGTTAGCTGTAGTGTGTTGAGACGAGGTGTGTCTTAGCTGTAGTGTTGAGACGAGGTGTGTGTTAGCTGTAGTGTGTTCAGACGAGGTGTGCGTGTTAGCCTTAGTGTGTTGAGACGAGGTGTGCGTGTTAGCTGTAGTGTGTTGAGACGAGGTGTGTCTTAGATGTAGTGTGTTTAGACGAAGTGTGTGTTAGCTGTAGTGTGTTGAGACGAGATGTGTGTTAGCTGTAGTGTTGAGACGAGGTGTGTGTTAGCTGTAGTGTTGAGACGAGGTGTGTGTTAGCTGTAGTGCTGAAACGAGGTGTGTGTTAGCTGTAGTGGCTTGACACGAGATGTGTGTTAGCTGTAGTGTGTTGAGACGAGGTGTGTTAGCTGTAGTGTGTTGAGACAAAGTGTGTGTTAGCTGTAGTGTGTTGAGACGAGGTGTGCGTGTTAGCTGTAGTGTGTTGAGACGAGGTGTGTTTTAGCTGTAGTGTGTTGAGACGAGGTGTGTTAGCTGTAGTTTTGCGACGAGGTGTGTGTTAGCTGTAGTGTGTTCAGACGAGGTGTGCGTGTTAGCTGTAGTGTGTTGAGACGAGGTGTGCGTGTTAGCTGTAGTGTGTTGAGACGAGATGTGTGGTAGCTGTAGTGTGTTGAGACGTGGTGTGTGTTAGCTGTAGTGTTGAGACGAGGTGTGTGTTAGCTGTAGTGTGTTTAGACGAAGTGTGTGTTAGCTGTAGTGTGTTGAGTCGAGATGTGTGTTAGCTGTAGTGTTGAGACGAGGTGTGTGTTAGCTGTAGTGTTGAGACGAGGTGTGTGTTAGCTATAGTGTGTTCAGACGAGGTGTGCGTGTTAGCCTTAGTGTGTTGAGACGAGGTGTGCGTGTTAGCTGTAGTGTGTTTAGAAGAGGTATGTGTTAGCTGTAGTGTGTTGAGACGAGATGTGTGTTAGCTGTAGTGTGTTGAGACGAGGTGTGTGTTAGCTGTAGTGTGTTGAGACGAGGTGTGTGTTAGCTGTAGTGTGTTGAAACCAGCTGTGTGTTAGCTGTAGTGTGTTTAGACGAGGTGTGTGTTAGCTGTAGTGTGTTGAGACAAGGTGTGTGTTAGCTGTAGTGTATTGAGACGAGGTGTATGTTAGCTGTAGTGTGTTGAGACGAGGTGTGTGTTAGATGCAGTGTTGAGACGAGGTGTGTGTTAGCTATTGTGTTGAGACGAGTTGTGTGTTAGCTGTAGTGTGTTCAGACGAGGTGTGCGTGTTAGCTGTAGTGCGTTGAGACGAGATGTGTGTTAGCTGTAGTGTGTTGAGACGAGGTGTGTGTTAGCTGTAGTGTTGAGACGAGGTGTGTGTTAGCTGTAGTGCTGAAACGAGGTGTGTGTTAGCTGTAGTGTGTTGAGACGAGGTGTGTGTTAGCTGCAGTGTTGAGACGAGGTGTGTGTTAGCTATTGTGTTGAGACGAGTTCTGTGTTAGCTGTAGTGTTGAGACGAGTTGTGTGTAAGCTGTAGTGTGTTGAGACAAGCTGTGTGTTAGCCGTAGTGCTGAAACGAGCTGTGTGTTAGCTGTAGTGTTGAGACGAGGTGTGCGTGTTAGCTGTAGTGTGTTGAGACGAGGTGTGTCTTAGCTGTAGTGTTGAGACGAGGTGTGTGTTAGCTGTAGTGCTGAAACGAGGTGTGTGTTAGCTGTAGTGTGTTGACACGAGCTGTGTGTTAGTTGTAGTGTGTTTAGACGAGGTGTGTGTTAGCTGTAGTGTGTTGAGACGAGGTGTGTGTTAGCTGTAGTGTATTGAGACGAGGTGTATGTTAGCTGTAGTGTGTTGAGACGAGGTGTGTGTTAGCTGTAGTGTATTGAGACGAGGTGTATGTTAGCTGTAGTGTGTTGAGACGAGGTGTGTGTTAGATGCAGTGTTGAGACGAGGTGTGTGTTAGCTATTGTGTTGAGACGAGTTCTGGTTAGCTGTAGTGTGTTGAGACGAGGTGTGTGTTAGCTGTAGTGTGTTGAGACGAGGTGTGTGTTAGCTGTAGTGTGTTGAGACGAGGTGTGTGTTAGCTATTGTGTTGAGACGAGTTCTGTGTTAGCTGTAGTATTGAGACGAGTTGTGTGTTAGCTGTAGTGTGTTGAGACAAGCTGTGTGTTAGCTGTAGTGCTGAAACGAGCTGTGTGTTAGCTGTAGTGTGTTGAGACGAGGTGTGCGTGTTAGCTGTAGTGTGTTGAGACGAAGTGTGTTTAGCTGTAGTGTGTTGAGAGGAGGTGTGCGTGTTAGCTGTAGTGTTGAGACGAGGTGTGTGTTAGCTGTAGTGTGTTCAGACGAGGTGTGCGTGTTAGCCTTAGTGTGTTGAGACGAGGTGTGCGTGTTAGCTGTAGTGTGTTGAGACGAGGTGTGTGTTAGCTGTAGTGTGTTGAGACGAGGTGTGTCTTAGATGTAGTGTGTTTAGACGAGGTGTGTGTTAGCTGTAGTGTTGAGACGAGGTGTGTGTTAGCTGTAGTGTGTTGAGACGAGGTGTGTGTTAGCTGTAGTGTGTTGAGACGAAGTGTGTGTTAGTTGTAGTGTGTTGAGACGAGGTGTGCGTGTTAGCTGTAGTGTGTTGAGACGAGGTGTGTTAGCTGTAGTGTGTTCAGACGAGGTGTGCGTGTTAGCCTTAGTGTGTTGAGACGAAGTGTGTGGTAGCTGTAGTGTGTTGAGACGGGGTGTGTGTTAGCTGTAGTGTTGAGACGAGGTGTGTGTTAGCTGTAGTGTTTTTAGACGAAGTGTGTGTTAGCTTTAGTGTGTTGAGACGAGATGTGTGTTAGCTGTAGTGTTGAGACGAGGTGTGTGTTAGCTGTAGTGTTGAGACGAGGTGTGTGTTAGCTGTAGTGCTGAAAAGAGGTGTGTGTTAGCTGTAGTGTGTTGACACGAGCTGTGTGTTAGCTGTAGTGTGTTTAGACGAGGTGTGTGTTAGCTGTAGTGTGTTGAGACGAGGTGTGTGTTAGCTGTAGTGTTGAGACGAGGTGTGTGTTAATTGTAGTGTGTTGAGACGAGGTGTGTGTTAGCTGTAGTGTGTTCAGACGAGGTGTGCGTGTTAGCTGTAGTGTTGAGACGAGGCGTGTGTTAGTTGTAGTGCTGAAACGAGGTGTGTGTTAGCTGTAGTGGCTTGACACGAGCTGTGTGTTAGCTGTAGTGTGTTCAGAAGAGGTATGTGTTAGCTGTAGTGCGTTGAGAGGAGATGTGTGTTAGCTGTAGTGTGTTGAGACGAGGTGTGTGTTAGCTGTAGTGTTGAGACGAGGTGTGTGTTAGCTGTAGTGCTGAAACGAGGTGTGTGTTAGCTGTAGTGTGTTGACACGAGCTGTGTGTTAGCTGTAGTGTGTTTAGACGAGGTGTGTGTTAGCTGTAGTGTGTTGAGACGAGGTGTGCGTGTTAGCTGTAGTGTGTTGAGACGAGGCGTGTTTGAGCTGCAGTGTGTTGAGACGAGGTGTGTGTTAGCTGTAGTGTTGAGACGAGGTGTGTGTTAGCTGTAGTGCTGAAACGATGTGTGTGTTAGCTGTAGTGTGATGACACGAGCTGTGTGTTAGCTGTTGTGTGTTTAGACGAGGTGTGTGTTAGCTGCAGTGTGTTGAGACGAGGTGTGTGTTAGCTGTAGTGTGTTGAGACGAGGTGTGTGTTAGCTGTAGTGTGTTCAGACGAGGTGTGCGTGTTAGCTGTAGTGTTGAGACGAGGTGTGTGTTAGCTGTAGTGCTGAAACGATGTGTGTGTTAGCTGTAGTGTGATGACACGAGCTGTGTGTTAGCTGTTGTGTGTTTAGACGAGGTGTGTGTTAGCTGCAGTGTGTTGAGACGAGGTGTGTGTTAGCTGTAGTGTGTTGAGACGAGGTGTGTGTTAGCTGTAGTGTGTTTGGACGAGGTGTGTGTTAGCTGTAGTGTGTTGAGACGAGGTGTGTGTTAGCTGTAGTGTATTGAGACGAGGTGTATGTTAGCTGTAGTGTGTTTAGACGAGGTGTGTGTTACCTGTAGTGTATTGAGACGAGGTGTATGTTAGCTGTAGTGTGTTGAGACGAGGTGTGTGTTAGATGCAGTGTTGAGACGAGGATTGTGTTAGCTATTCTGTTGAGACGAGTTCTGGTTAGCTGTAGTGTTGAGAAGAGTTGTGTGTTAGATGTAGTGTGTTCAGACGAGGTGTGCGTGTTAGCTGTAGTGCGTTGAGACGAGATTTGTGTTAGCTGTAGTGTTGAGACGAGGTGTGTGTTAGCTGTAGTGCTGAAACGAGGTGTGTGTTAGCTGTAGTGGCTTGACACGAGCTGTGTGTTAGCTGTAGTGTGTTCAGAAGAGGTATGTCTTAGCTGTAGTGCGTTGAGAGGAGATGTGTGTTAGCTGTAGTGTGTTGAGACGAGGTGTGTGTTAGCTGTAGTGTTGAGACGAGGTGTGTGTTAGCTGTAGTGCTGAAACGAGGTGTGTGTTAGCTGTAGTGTGTTGACACGAGCTGTGTGTTAGCTGTAGTGTGTTTAGACGAGGTGTGTGTTAGCTGTAGTGTGTTGAGACGAGGTGTGCGTGTTAGCTGTAGTGTGTTGAGACGAGGCGTGTTTGAGCTGCAGTGTGTTGAGACGAGGTGTGTGTTAGCTGTAGTGTTGAGACGAGGTGTGTGTTAGCTGTAGTGCTGAAACGATGTGTGTGTTAGCTGTAGTGTGATGACACGAGCTGTGTGTTAGCTGTTGTGTGTTTAGACGAGGTGTGTGTTAGCTGCAGTGTGTTGAGACGAGGTGTGTGTTAGCTGTAGTGTGTTGAGACGAGGTGTGTGTTAGCTGTAGTGTGTTCAGACGAGGTGTGCGTGTTAGCTGTAGTGTTGAGACGAGGTGTGTGTTAGCTGTAGTGCTGAAACGATGTGTGTGTTAGCTGTAGTGTGATGACACGAGCTGTGTGTTAGCTGTTGTGTGTTTAGACGAGGTGTGTGTTAGCTGCAGTGTGTTGAGACGAGGTGTGTGTTAGCTGTAGTGTGTTGAGACGAGGTGTGTGTTAGCTGTAGTGTGTTTAGACGAGGTGTGTGTTAGCTGTAGTGTGTTGAGACGAGGTGTGTGTTAGCTGTAGTGTATTGAGACGAGGTGTATGTTAGCTGTAGTGTGTTTAGACGAGGTGTGTGTTACCTGTAGTGTATTGAGACGAGGTGTATGTTAGCTGTAGTGTGTTGAGACGAGGTGTGTGTTAGATGCAGTGTTGAGACGAGGATTGTGTTAGCTATTCTGTTGAGACGAGTTCTGGTTAGCTGTAGTGTTGAGAAGAGTTGTGTGTTAGATGTAGTGTGTTCAGACGAGGTGTGCGTGTTAGCTGTAGTGCGTTGAGACGAGATTTGTGTTAGCTGTAGTGTGTTGAGACGAGGTGTGTGTTAGCTGTAGTGTTGAGACGAGGTGTGTGTTAGCTGTAGTGCTGAAACGAGGTGTGTGTTAGGTGTAGTGTGTTGAGACGAGGTGTGTGTTAGCTGTAGTGTGTTGAGACGAGGTGTGTGTTAGCTGTAGTGTGTTCAGACGAGGTGTGCGTGTTAGCCTTAGTGTGTTGAGACAAGCTGTGTGTTAGCTGTAGTGTGTTGAGACGAGGTGTGCGTGTTAGCCTTAGTGTGTTGAGACGAGGTGTGTCTTAGATGTAGTGTGTTTAGACGAAGTGTGTGTTAGCTGTAGTGCTGAAACGAGGTGTGTGTTAGCTGTAGTGGCTTGACACGAGATGTGTGTTAGCTGTAGTGTGTTGAGACGAGGTGTGTTAGCTGTAGTGTGTTGAGACGAAGTGTGTGTTAGCTGTAGTGTGTTGAGACGAGGTGTGCGTGTTAGCTGTGGTGTGTTGAGACGAGGTGTGTTTTAGCTGTAGTGTGTTGAGACGAGGTGTGTTAGCTGTAGTTTTGCGACGAGGTGTGTGTTAGCTGTAGTGTGTTCAGACGAGGTGTGCGTGTTACTGTAGTGTGTTGAGACGAGGTGTGCGTGTTAGCTGTAGTGTGTTGAGACGAGATGTGTGGTAGCTGTAGTGTGTTGAGACGTGGTGTGTGTTAGCTGTAGTGTTGAGACGAGGTGTGTGTTAGCTGTAGTGTGTTCAGACGAGGTGTGCGTGTTAGCTGTAGTGTTGAGACGAGCTGTGTGTTAGCTGTAGTGCTGAAACGAGGTGTGTGTTAGCTGTAGTGTGTTGACTCGAGCTGTGTGTTAGTTGTAGTGTGTTGAGACGAGGTGTGTGTTAGCTGTAGTGTATTGAGACGAGGTGTATGTTAGCTGTAGTGTGTTGAGACGAGGTGTGTGTTAGATGCAGTGTTGAGACGAGGTTTGTGTTAGCTATTCTGTTGAGACGAGTTCTGGTTAGCTGTAGTGTTGAGAAGAGTTGTGTGTTAGATGTAGTGTGTTCAGACGAGGTGTGCGTGTTAGCTGTAGTGCGTTGAGACGAGATTTGTGTTAGCTGTAGTGTGTTGAGACGAGGTGTGTGTTAGCTGTAGTGTTGAGACGCGGTGTGTGTTAGCTGTAGTGCTGAAACGAGGTGTGTGTTAGGTGTAGTGTGTTGAGACGAGGTGTGTGTTAGCTGTAGTGTGTTGAGACGAGGTGTATGTTAGCTGTAGTGTGTTCAGACGAGGTGTGCGTGTTAGCCTTAGTGTGTTGAGACAAGCTGTGTGTTAGCTGTAGTGTGTTGAGACGAGGTGTGCGTGTTAGCTGTAGTGTGTTGAGACGAAGTGTGTGTTAGCTGTAGTGTGTTCAGACGAGGTGAGCGTGTTAGCTGTAGTGTGTTGAGACGAGGTGTGTGTTAGCTGTAGTGTGTTGAGACGAGGTGTGTCTTAGCTGTAGTGTTGAGACGAGGTGTGTGTTAGCTGTAGTGTGTTCAGACGAGGTGTGCGTGTTAGCCTTAGTGTGTTGAGACGAGGTGTGCGTGTTAGCTGTAGTGTGTTGAGACGAGGTGTGTGTTAGCTGTAGTGTGTTCAGACGAGGTGTGCGTGTTAGCTGTAGTGTTGAGACGAGCTGTGTGTTAGCTGTAGTGCTGAAACGAGGTGTGTGTTAGCTGTAGTGTGTTGACTCGAGCTGTGTGTTAGTTGTAGTGTGTTTAGACGAGGTGTGTGTTAGCTGTAGTGTGTTGAGACGAGGTGTGTGTTAGCTGTAGTGTATTGAGACGAGGTGTATGTTAGCTGTAGTGTGTTGAGACGAGGTGTGTGTTAGATGCAGTGTTGAGACGAGGTTTGTGTTAGCTATTCTGTTGAGAAGAGTTGTGTGTTAGATGTAGTGTGTTCAGACGAGGTGTGCGTGTTAGCTGTAGTGCGTTGAGACGAGATTTGTGTTAGCTGTAGTGTGTTGAGACGAGGTGTGTGTTAGCTGTAGTGTTGAGACGAGGTGTGTGTTAGCTGTAGTGCTGAAACGAGGTGTGTGTTAGGTGTAGTGTGTTGAGACGAGGTGTGTGTTAGCTGTAGTGTGTTGAGACGAGGTGTATGTTAGCTGTAGTGTGTTCAGACGAGGTGTGCGTGTTAGCCTTAGTGTGTTGAGACAAGCTGTGTGTTAGCTGTAGTGTGTTGAGACGAGGTGTGCGTGTTAGCTGTAGTGTGTTGAGACGAAGTGTGTGTTAGCTGTAGTGTGTTGAGACGAGGTGAGCGTGTTAGCTGTAGTGTGTTGAGACGAGGTGTGTGTTAGCTGTAGTGTGTTGAGACGAGGTGTGTCTTAGCTGTAGTGTTGAGACGAGGTGTGTGTTAGCTGTAGTGTGTTCAGACGAGGTGTGCGTGTTAGCCTTAGTGTGTTGAGACGAGGTGTGCGTGTTAGCTGTAGTGTGTTGAGACGAGGTGTGTCTTAGATGTAGTGTGTTTAGACGAAGTGTGTGTTAGCTGTAGTGTGTTGAGACGAGATGTGTGTTAGCTGTAGTGTTGAGACGAGGTGTGTGTTAGCTGTAGTGTTGAGACGAGGTGTGTGTTAGCTGTAGTGCTGAAACGAGGTGTGTGTTAGCTGTAGTGGCTTGACACGAGATGTGTGTTAGCTGTAGTGTGTTGAGACGAAGTGTGTGTTAGCTGTAGTGTGTTGAGACGAGGTGTGCGTGTTAGCTGTAGTGTGTTGAGACGAGGTGTGTTTTAGCTGTAGTGTGTTGAGACGAGGTGTGTTAGCTGTAGTTTTGCGACGAGGTGTGTGTTAGCTGTAGTGTGTTCAGACGAGGTGTGCGTGTTAGCTGTAGTGTGTTGAGACGAGGTGTGCGTGTTAGCTGTAGTGTGTTGAGACGAGATGTGTGGTAGCTGTAGTGTGTTGAGACGTGGTGTGTGTTAGCTGTAGTGTTGAGACGAGGTGTGTGTTAGCTGTAGTGTGTTTAGACGAAGTGTGTGTTAGCTGTAGTGTGTTGCGTCGAGATGTGTGTTAGCTGTAGTGTTGAGACGAGGTGTGTGTTAGCTGTAGTGTTGAGACGAGGTGTGTGTTAGCTATAGTGTGTTCAGACGAGGTGTGCGTGTTAGCCTTAGTGTGTTGAGACGAGGTGTGCGTGTTAGCTGTAGTGTGTTGAGACGAGGTGTGCGTGTTAGATGTAGTGTGTTGAGACGAGGTGTGTGTTAGCTGTAGTGTGTTGAGACGAGGTGTGTCTTAGATGTAGTGTGTTTAGACGAGGTGTGTGTTAGCTGTAGTGTGTTGAGACGAGATGTGTGTTAGCTGTAGTGTTGAGACGAGGTGTGTGTTAGCTGTAGTGTTGAGACGAGGTGTGTGTTAGCTGTAGTGCTGAAACGAGGTGTGTGTTAGCTGTAGTGGCTTGACACGAGATGTGTGTTAGCTGTAGTGTGTTGAGACGAGGTATGTGTTAGCTGTAGTGTGTTGAGACGAAGTGTGTGTTAGCTGTAGTGTGTTGAGACGAGGTGTGCGTGTTAGCTGTAGTGTGTTGAGACGAGGTGTGTTTTAGCTGTAGTGTGTTGAGACGAGGTGTGTTAGCTGTAGTTTTGCGACGAGGTGTGCGTGTTAGCTGTAGTGTGTTCAGAAGAGGTGTGCGTGTTAGCTGTAGTGTGTTGAGACGAGATGTGTGGTAGCTGTAGTGTGTTGAGACGGGGTGTGTGTTAGCTGTAGTGTTGAGACGAGGTGTGTGTTAGCTGTAGTGCTGAAACGAGGTGTGTGTTAGCTGTAGTGGCTTGACACGAGCTGTGTGTTAGCTGTAGTGTGTTCAGAAGAGGTATGTGTTAGCTGTAGTGCGTTGAGAGGAGATGTGTGTTAGCTGTAGTGTGTTGAGACGAGGTGTGTGTTAGCTGTAGTGTTGAGACGAGGTGTGTGTTAGCTGTAGTGCTGAAACGAGGTGTGTGTTAGCTGTAGTGTGTTGACACGAGCTGTGTGTTAGCTGTAGTGTGTTTAGACGAGGTGTGTGTTAGCTGTAGTGTGTTGAGACGAGGTGTGCGTGTTAGCTGTAGTGTGTTGAGACGAGGCGTGTTTGAGCTGCAGTGTGTTGAGACGAGGTGTGTGTTAGCTGTAGTGTTGAGACGAGGTGTGTGTTAGCTGTAGTGCTGAAACGATGTGTGTGTTAGCTGTAGTGTGATGACACGAGCTGTGTGTTAGCTGTTGTGTGTTTAGACGAGGTGTGTGTTAGCTGCAGTGTGTTGAGACGAGGTGTGTGTTAGCTGTAGTGTGTTGAGACGAGGTGTGTGTTAGCTGTAGTGTGTTCAGACGAGGTGTGCGTGTTAGCTGTAGTGTTGAGACGAGGTGTGTGTTAGCTGTAGTGCTGAAACGATGTGTGTGTTAGCTGTAGTGTGATGACACGAGCTGTGTGTTAGCTGTTGTGTGTTTAGACGAGGTGTGTGTTAGCTGCAGTGTGTTGAGACGAGGTGTGTGTTAGCTGTAGTGTGTTGAGACGAGGTGTGTGTTAGCTGTAGTGTGTTTAGACGAGGTGTGTGTTAGCTGTAGTGTGTTGAGACGAGGTGTGTGTTAGCTGTAGTGTATTGAGACGAGGTGTATGTTAGCTGTAGTGTGTTTAGACGAGGTGTGTGTTACCTGTAGTGTATTGAGACGAGGTGTATGTTAGCTGTAGTGTGTTGAGACGAGGTGTGTGTTAGATGCAGTGTTGAGACGAGGATTGTGTTAGCTATTCTGTTGAGACGAGTTCTGGTTAGCTGTATTGTTGAGAAGAGTTGTGTGTTAGATGTAGTGTGTTCAGACGAGGTGTGCGTGTTAGCTGTAGTGCGTTGAGACGAGATTTGTGTTAGCTGTAGTGTGTTGAGACGAGGTGTGTGTTAGCTGTAGTGTTGAGACGAGGTGTGTGTTAGCTGTAGTGCTGAAACGAGGTGTGTGTTAGGTGTAGTGTGTTGAGACGAGGTGTGTGTTAGCTGTAGTGTGTTGAGACGAGGTGTGTGTTAGCTGTAGTGTGTTCAGACGAGGTGTGCGTGTTAGCCTTAGTGTGTTGAGACAAGCTGTGTGTTAGCTGTAGTGTGTTGAGACGAGGTGTGCGTGTTAGCTGTAGTGTGTTGAGACGAAGTGTGTGTTAGCTGTAGTGTGTTCAGACGAGGTGAGCGTGTTAGCTGTAGTGTGTTGAGACGAGGTGTGTGTTAGCTGTAGTGTGTTGAGACGAGGTGTGTCTTAGCTGTAGTGTTGAGACGAGGTGTGTGTTAGCTGTAGTGTGTTCAGACGAGGTGTGCGTGTTAGCCTTAGTGTGTTGAGACGAGGTGTGCGTGTTAGCTGTAGTGTGTTGAGACGAGGTGTGTGTTAGCTGTAGTGTGTTCAGACGAGGTGTGCGTGTTAGCTGTAGTGTTGAGACGAGCTGTGTGTTAGCTGTAGTGCTGAAACGAGGTGTGTGTTAGCTGTAGTGTGTTGACTCGAGCTGTGTGTTAGTTGTAGTGTGTTTAGACGAGGTGTGTGTTAGCTGTAGTGTGTTGAGACGAGGTGTGTGTTAGCTGTAGTGTATTGAGACGAGGTGTATGTTAGCTGTAGTGTGTTGAGACGAGGTGTGTGTTAGATGCAGTGTTGAGACGAGGTTTGTGTTAGCTATTCTGTTGAGAAGAGTTGTGTGTTAGATGTAGTGTGTTCAGACGAGGTGTGCGTGTTAGCTGTAGTGTGTTGAGACGAAGTGTGTGTTAGCTGTAGTGTGTTGAGACGAGGTGAGCGTGTTAGCTGTAGTGTGTTGAGACGAGGTGTGTGTTAGCTGTAGTGTGTTGAGACGAGGTGTGTCTTAGCTGTAGTGTTGAGACGAGGTGTGTGTTAGCTGTAGTGTGTTCAGACGAGGTGTGCGTGTTAGCCTTAGTGTGTTGAGACGAGGTGTGCGTGTTAGCTGTAGTGTGTTGAGACGAGGTGTGTCTTAGATGTAGTGTGTTTAGACGAAGTGTGTGTTAGCTGTAGTGTGTTGAGACGAGATGTGTGTTAGCTGTAGTGTTGAGACGAGGTGTGTGTTAGCTGTAGTGTTGAGACGAGGTGTGTGTTAGCTGTAGTGCTGAAACGAGGTGTGTGTTAGCTGTAGTGGCTTGACACGAGATGTGTGTTAGCTGTAGTGTGTTGAGACGAAGTGTGTGTTAGCTGTAGTGTGTTGAGACGAGGTGTGCGTGTTAGCTGTAGTGTGTTGAGACGAGGTGTGTTTTAGCTGTAGTGTGTTGAGACGAGGTGTGTTAGCTGTAGTTTTGCGACGAGGTGTGTGTTAGCTGTAGTGTGTTCAGACGAGGTGTGCGTGTTAGCTGTAGTGTGTTGAGACGAGGTGTGCGTGTTAGCTGTAGTGTGTTGAGACGAGATGTGTGGTAGCTGTAGTGTGTTGAGACGTGGTGTGTGTTAGCTGTAGTGTTGAGACGAGGTGTGTGTTAGCTGTAGTGTGTTTAGACGAAGTGTGTGTTAGCTGTAGTGCGTTGCGTCGAGATGTGTGTTAGCTGTAGTGTTGAGACGAGGTGTGTGTTAGCTGTAGTGTTGAGACGAGGTGTGTGTTAGCTATAGTGTGTTCAGACGAGGTGTGCGTGTTAGCCTTAGTGTGTTGAGACGAGGTGTGCGTGTTAGCTGTAGTGTGTTGAGACGAGGTGTGCGTGTTAGCTGTAGTGTGTTGAGACGAGGTGTGTGTTAGCTGTAGTGTGTTGAGACGAGGTGTGTCTTAGATGTAGTGTGTTTAGACGAGGTGTGTGTTAGCTGTAGTGTGTTGAGACGAGATGTGTGTTAGCTGTAGTGTTGAGACGAGGTGTGTGTTAGCTGTAGTGTTGAGACGAGGTGTGTGTTAGCTGTAGTGCTGAAACGAGGTGTGTGTTAGCTGTAGTGGCTTGACACGAGATGTGTGTTAGCTGTAGTGTGTTGAGACGAGGTATGTGTTAGCTGTAGTGTGTTGAGACGAAGTGTGTGTTAGCTGTAGTGTGTTGAGACGAGGTGTGCGTGTTAGCTGTAGTGTGTTGAGACGAGGTGTGTTTTAGCTGTAGTGTGTTGAGACGAGGTGTGTTAGCTGTAGTTTTGCGACGAGGTGTGCGTGTTAGCTGTAGTGTGTTCAGAAGAGGTGTGCGTGTTAGCTGTAGTGTGTTGAGACGAGATGTGTGGTAGCTGTAGTGTGTTGAGACGGGGTGTGTGTTAGCTGTAGTGTTGAGACGAGGTGTGTGTTAGCTGTAGTGCTGAAACGAGGTGTGTGTTAGCTGTAGTGGCTTGACACGAGCTGTGTGTTAGCTGTAGTGTGTTCAGAAGAGGTATGTGTTAGCTGTAGTGCGTTGAGAGGAGATGTGTGTTAGCTGTAGTGTGTTGAGACGAGGTGTGTGTTAGCTGTAGTGTTGAGACGAGGTGTGTGTTAGCTGTAGTGCTGAAACGAGGTGTGTGTTAGCTGTAGTGTGTTGACACGAGCTGTGTGTTAGCTGTAGTGTGTTTAGACGAGGTGTGTGTTAGCTGTAGTGTGTTGAGACGAGGTGTGCGTGTTAGCTGTAGTGTGTTGAGACGAGGCGTGTTTGAGCTGCAGTGTGTTGAGACGAGGTGTGTGTTAGCTGTAGTGTTGAGACGAGGTGTGTGTTAGCTGTAGTGCTGAAACGATGTGTGTGTTAGCTGTAGTGTGATGACACGAGCTGTGTGTTAGCTGTTGTGTGTTTAGACGAGGTGTGTGTTAGCTGCAGTGTGTTGAGACGAGGTGTGTGTTAGCTGTAGTGTGTTGAGACGAGGTGTGTGTTAGCTGTAGTGTGTTCAGACGAGGTGTGCGTGTTAGCTGTAGTGTTGAGACGAGGTGTGTGTTAGCTGTAGTGCTGAAACGATGTGTGTGTTAGCTGTAGTGTGATGACACGAGCTGTGTGTTAGCTGTTGTGTGTTTAGACGAGGTGTGTGTTAGCTGCAGTGTGTTGAGACGAGGTGTGTGTTAGCTGTAGTGTGTTGAGACGAGGTGTGTGTTAGCTGTAGTGTGTTTAGACGAGGTGTGTGTTAGCTGTAGTGTGTTGAGACGAGGTGTGTGTTAGCTGTAGTGTATTGAGACGAGGTGTATGTTAGCTGTAGTGTGTTTAGACGAGGTGTGTGTTACCTGTAGTGTATTGAGACGAGGTGTATGTTAGCTGTAGTGTGTTGAGACGAGGTGTGTGTTAGATGCAGTGTTGAGACGAGGATTGTGTTAGCTATTCTGTTGAGACGAGTTCTGGTTAGCTGTATTGTTGAGAAGAGTTGTGTGTTAGATGTAGTGTGTTCAGACGAGGTGTGCGTGTTAGCTGTAGTGCGTTGAGACGAGATTTGTGTTAGCTGTAGTGTGTTGAGACGAGGTGTGTGTTAGCTGTAGTGTTGAGACGAGGTGTGTGTTAGCTGTAGTGCTGAAACGAGGTGTGTGTTAGGTGTAGTGTGTTGAGACGAGGTGTGTGTTAGCTGTAGTGTGTTGAGACGAGGTGTGTGTTAGCTGTAGTGTGTTCAGACGAGGTGTGCGTGTTAGCCTTAGTGTGTTGAGACAAGCTGTGTGTTAGCTGTAGTGTGTTGAGACGAGGTGTGCGTGTTAGCTGTAGTGTGTTGAGACGAAGTGTGTGTTAGCTGTAGTGTGTTGAGACGAGGTGTGCGTGTTAGCTGTAGTGTGTTGAGACGAGGTGTGTGTTAGCTGTAGTGTGTTGAGACGAGGTGTGTCTTAGCTGTAGTGTTGAGACGAGGTGTGTGTTAGCTGTAGTGTGTTCAGACGAGGTGTGCGTGTTAGCTTTAGTGTGTTGAGACGAGGTGTGCGTGTTAGCTGTAGTGTGTTGAGACGAGGTGTGTCTTAGATGTAGTGTGTTTAGACGAAGTGTGTGTTAGCTGTAGTGTGTTGAGACGAGATGTGTGTTAGCTATAGTGTTGAGACGAGGTGTGTGTTAGCTGTAGTGTTGAGACGAGGTGTGTGTTAGCTGTAGTGCTGAAACGAGGTGTGTGTTAGCTGTAGTGGCTTGACACGAGATGTGTGTTAGCTGTAGTGTGTTGAGACGAGGTGTGTTAGCTGTAGTGTGTTGAGACGAAGTGTGTGTTAGCTGTAGTGTGTTGAGACGAGGTGTGCGTGTTAGCTGTAGTGTGTTGAGACGAGGTGTGTTTTAGCTGTAGTGTGTTGAGACGAGGTGTGTTAGCTGTAGTTTTGCGACGAGGTGTGTGTTAGCTGTAGTGTGTTCAGACGAGGTGTGCGTGGTAGCTGTAGTGTGTTGAGACGAGGTGTGCGTGTTAGCTGTAGTGTGTTGAGACGAGATGTGTGGT
>NW_026708252.1:15000-84581 GCF_902713425.1 Acipenser ruthenus
TACTCGCGCATAGGTTTGAATGTTTTTTCAGAATCTCTCCTTTAACATGTTTGAAGGGGACACTATACTTAAAACGTGAATTAACGTCTTAAATCGTGTTAAAAATGAGCAGTTACCTTGGGATTACACACCAGGTTCAGACGCAATGATTGGACTTATGTATCCGCAGGCGACCTGAGACTCACCGTTTCAACGGTGTCAGGAGTGCTCAACAGAAAAGAATGCATAGAGAAAAATATTGTATACTGGCCATGGGCGTTGGTTTTGCCCAGAGCCGTAACTAGGCTTTTAGCTACCGGGGCATGCAAATATATATATATATATATATATATATATATATATATATATATATATATATATTGCATGCACCTCCGGAATGTAGCAACCAGAGGTGGATGGAAAGACTCTATATCGTAGCTAGCGGGGCATGCAAGACTCCATATCGTAGCTACCGGGGCATGCAATTATATATATATATATATATATATATATATATATATATATATATATATATATATATATATATATATATATATATATTATTGTTATTTTTTTTCTTTTTTCTTTTTTTTTGGATGTTAGGAGTTAGGATGGTATTTACTCGCGCATAGGTTTGAATGTTATTTCTGAATCTCTCCTTTAACATGTTTGAAGGGGACACTGTATAACGTGAATTAACGTCTTAACAGCTGTCTAATTACAAAATAAGCTTTTTGATTGAGATAGAGCCATGCTCCCTCTTTCATCCAGTGTGCCCTTGGATGGATACACCTCACTGCTACAGTACAGCCCACATCAAACCCAACACCTCTCTGTACATATGCTGTGTAATCCCAGAAATTCAACACGCATGGGAAAAATGCATTACTTTATAATGTGTATACATAGAATGTAAGAGAATGTCTAGTCACAGCATTATTTTATAGCAAAGCTCAAGTCCTGCTCTTAAAGACACCTGTCATAACAATGTCAATAGGTTGTTGGACCACCATGGTCAGCCAGGACGACACTGATTAAACTATATAAGGCTCCAAAGCCAATACTTTTGTGACCTGAAAATGTGACCAAGCTTACATCAAATATCAAGCAGTCATTTTGACATGTAGAATAATAGAAATTCCAAGGATTTCCAAATGGAAGCTTCATTTTTAATTTAATGACATACATTAATAAACATAATCATTTAACATGTACATCTGTTGTTCTAGATGGCAGGGTACCATTGACTTGGAGTGATATTGCTTTAGTGTAAATACCACAGGCGCACAGAGATGGAAGGTTGCAGGCACTGCTGGAGATGCAGGAAGTTAACCTCAGGCCAGACGTGTACGACTATGTCCTGCTGGTTATCGGAGGGGGGTCTGGAGGACTGGCTGCTGCAAACGTGCACCTTGTCTCTCGCTCTTCTTTCCTCATCTCCTCTGTTCTTCTAACCAGGAATTTACAGACGAAAGCTGCACATTAGAGAGATGGGGATATTTGAGAGTCTTGACAGTCAAGTATAACTAGGAACCATGTGGAAGAGCATGGGGAAGGTGCAAAGCCATTGCCATGGAATAGAATCACAAGCTTTACAAACTATATTGGACATAGAGACCCGCAGTACACGGAAATAGCAACATAACATGTACAAAATTTAAAAAGCCAAGTGATATAGATGTGATACCTACAAAAAGGTTGTCTCATTATGATACAAATAGTTAGACACAGCTGGGACTAACGGACCAGCATTTCTAATAAGTGCATACATGCAAGTCTCAATTTTTTTGCTTGTGATGTTACATTCTGAATCTGTTCATAAACAGGTCCTCTATAGAGTCACAGCAGTTTTTCTCCTTTTGCAGTATTGCATCATGAGTGTAAAGTTGTGGATTTCTTATGGTGATTGTTTTCCATGCAGGAAGCTGCCACGTATGGGAAGAAAGTTGTGGTCCTGGACTATGTAACTCCAACTCCCAAGGGAACAACATGGGGTAAAACCTGACCTTAAGTATTATGCCCGGCAGAGGTCACAGTGGTGGCTTTAGATCACATCTGTGTTCCATGTGTTCATGATGCAACTTGTTTTATGTAACATTTGTAAGCAATTGAATAGTTCAAGCAGTAATATCTTACATATTTTTTAATATCCCAATCTTGTTTTGAGTAATTTAGTAAAATTTAGTAAAATTGAGAAGTTTCCAGAATGTTGCAAGGGCTTCAGTTTTAAATGAGAACTGGAACTGAGAAAATAAATACTCTGGCAGTACAATGCGTTTTACATCCCAGAATTTAAACACCTCTGATAACATTTTCAGCAAGGCCCTGAAACCTGCTAGTTTTGAATAGGTGGAGATGTGAAATTTAAATGAAAGGGAAAAGGAGACAAAAATAGATTGAAAGAGTGTGAAGAAAGCCTTGTTAAAAGCAGCAATGTAATGAAATGCAAAAAACAAAAAACAGCTGGAAATCTTTTATTTTTATACAAATGAACTGGTAAAGTGCATTGATAATTGTACTGCGTAATAAAGCATGTAAGAATGCAGACATAATTGAGTCATAAGTGTTGTGCCACAGATTGAAAATATGGTGGTTTTTTTCTTTTTGGCCATTAAAACAGAAGTGTGTGTGATGTGTTTTTCTTGTACAAGCTGGCCATAGTACATGGCCATTGTACATTTTCTATAGGGTATGTATGAACTCCTCACTATGATTAAAGGCATCCACGGCTCCCACATTAAGTGTACTGCATACTAAGTACAGACCATGCATTCTTTCTGATGACCTTGCCCGTAGTAATATGGTAAACCACCTTGTATATACAATAAAGGAATGTATTAATGTATTAATAAAATAGTATTTCTTCCAAAGAGTTCTGTTTTTGTTTATCCATGTTTGCACTGGTAGTCTGCTCTGCGTATTCTTCCAATTTGTTTTGGGTGTGTAGGTGTTCTCCTAATGTGAAGTTCCTACCTGCAGATTGAACGGCTTCAAGAAGGCAGCCCAGGCAAACCGAAAGTGACAGCCAAATCTACAGATGGAAAAGAGACTTTTGAAGGAGTGTATAATACAGTGAGTACAGAATGACAAGTTATTGTTCATATGTCTATATATATATATATATATATATATATATATATATATATATATATATATATATATATATATATATATATATATATATATATATAGCGGTTGGTGAATTCTGAGACGTGGAGCTTTAATATAAAAACAAAAAATATATATATTAAGAAGGACAGGTTTCATCAGAGTACCTTTTTTTTCAAAGCTACACGTATACAGTAACTACAGATTGGGGGGAAAAAGTCACCAAAGAAAAGTATTGAAGTAACATGATAACGTTACTCTCTTTCACACCCACACTCACATTATACACTGAGTGTACAAAACATTAGGAACACCTGCTCTTTCCATGAAGTAGACTGACGAGGTGAATCCAGGTGAAAGCTATGATCCCTTATTGATGTAACCTGTTAAATCTACTTCAATCAGTGTAGATGAAGAGGAGACAGGTTAAAGAAGGATTTTTAAGCCTTGACACAATTGAGACATGGATTGTGTATTGTATGTGTGCCATTCAGATGGTAAATGGGCAAGACAAAAGATTTAAGTGCCTTTGAACGGGGTATGGTAGTAGGTGCCAGGCGCGCCGGTTTGAGTGTGTCAAGAACTGCAACGCTGCTGGGTTTTTCATGCTCAGCAGTTTCCCATGTGTATCAAGGATGGTCCACCACCCAAAGAACATCCAGCCAACGGCAGGCCAGTGGTCGAAAACGGCTCATTGATGAAAGAGGCCAAAGGAGGCTGACACGAATTGTGCAGAACAACAGATGGGCTACAGTTAGTCAACTGACAGTCCAGTACAACATTGTTGCCGAAAGACCCATAAAAGAATGCACAACTCATCATACCTTGACACGAATGGGGTATGGCAGCCGACGACCTAACAGAGTTCCAGTTCTTTCAGCAAAACACAAGAAACTGTGGTTGCAGTGGGCTAAGGAACGAAAACACTGGACACTGGAGGATTGGAAAAACATTGCCTGGTCTGATGAATCCAGGTTCCTGCTGTTTCACGCTGATGGGAGGACTAGGGTATGGAGAAAACCACATGAGTACATGCATCCATCATGCCGCGTGTCAACATTGCAGGCTGGTGGTGGTGGTGTGATGGTGTGGGGTGTTTTTCATGGCACACATTGGGCCCCTTGATAAAAGTGGAGCAACATTTGAATGCCACAGGATATCTGAACATCATTGCCAATCCGGTGCATCCCTTCATGGCAGCAGTGTATGCATCTGCTAATGGATTTTGGCAGGTTTGACATCTATGTTCAGCCCTCTATATTAAAATGTATAGCTGCACAATCCTGTAAAGTCTGTTTATATATTAACTAGCCACAAGATGGCACTCCTAATAGTATTTAATTTAAAATGTTGCTGGCTTATTCTTTTTTAATTTATTTTGAGCATTCCACAGCAATATGCTGAAACCCTTCACAAAATATTAAACTATAATGTTTGAAATTGTTTTAGACATAAGTAGTTATATGATAGTTCTGTTGCGTTTGAACTAAACCCAGCACTGGACCCTTGGAGTGTATATGGAAGAGGATGGTGTACAGAAGAAACATTTGTATGAAAAGCTGGTCAAATTTCAAAAAGGCATCTGAAACATGTGGGCCGCAGTTTGGTTAAAAATGTGCACTAAAAATAAAAGGTATATTCAAAAAATATTAAACTATAATGTTTGTAATTGTTTTAGACATAAGTAGTTATATGATAGTTCTGTTGCGTTTGAACTAAACCCAGCACTGGACCCTTGGAGTGTATTTGGAAGAGGATGGTGTACAGAAGAAACATTTGTATGAAAAGCTGGTCAAATTTCAAAAAGGCATCTGAAACATGTGGGTTGCAGTTTGGTTAAAAATGTGCACTAAAAATAAAAGGTATATATTTTTTTTAAATGCATTATTTATTTGCAATTATCTGCAATGTCCTGTTTAAACATGAAGAGTGTATAAAACACTCGTGATGAATATTGCCAGCAAACAGCAATAAACATAACTGCTTTGGGCAATCTAATTAGGGAAACCGAGAATGTGGTAAAATGGGCAGCATTTATTTATATGACCCTTTTTTGTAAATTGGCCCTTTAAATCACAGTGTGTAACCTTTATTAGACAGCGTCTCATACAAATCTACACCGCTTAACATCATTGTTAAACTTTTTTTTTTTTTTTGTATTTCTAATACTTCAACATACACCCATTTAGGAATAGTTTTTAACCAGACTTTGTGTTTCATACTGTAGCCTATTATGACGAGGTTTCTCTTTTTACATTACACACACTTTCCAAAGGGGAACTGACATGCTGTAATACAACTTAGTAACTCGAAACTTGAAGTCCAAATTACACGGGCGTTGTTACTTAATAAATATAGGGGTGACACGTTAAAAATTGTCAAACTGTTTGGTTAAAATATATATATATATATATAGAGAGAGAGGGATATATATATATATATATATATATATATATATATATATATATATATATATATATATATATATATATATATATATATATATATATTTGCATGCCCCGGTAGCTAAATGCTTAGTTACGGCTCTGGGCAAAACCAAAGCCCATGGCCAGTATACAATCTTTTTCTGTATGCATTCTTTTCTGTTGAGCACTACTGACACCGTTGAAACGGTGAGTCTTAGATCGCCTGCGGATACATTAGTCCAATCAATGCGTCTGAACCTGGTGTGTAATCCCAAGGTAACTGCTCACTGTTAACACGATTTAAGACGTTAATTCACGTTTTAAGTAATACAGTGTCCCCTTCAGACATGTTAAAGGAGAGATTCGGAAATAACATTCAAAACTATGCGCGAGTAAATACCATCCTAACTCCTAACATCCAAAAAAAAAACAAAAAAAAACAATTTTATATATATATATATATATATATATATATATATATATATATATATATATATATATATATATATATATATAATTGCATGCCCCGGTAGCTATGATACGGAGTCTTGCATGCCCCGGTAGCTACACTGTAAAAAAATGCTGTATTTTTAGGTGGGATTAACCTTAATTTTTACATACATTTTTCAGTTTTTTTAATTAAATGCAAAACATTTAAATATTACTGCAAAATACTTTTTTTAAAAATATGTACTATTAATTTTACGGAAATATACACTGAAAAACATGTACGTATGTAATTTGCTTACAAAATGATAAATTCCGTTAAATTAAAGAAGATAACTTTTAAAAAACCTCACAAGCTGTATTTATAACGACACAAACTTTAATGTTAATGTATGTAACTGTTATTTAAAAAACTGTAAATTACTGCTAAATTAATTATTTAACAGGCTTATCTGAGTTGAGTTAAATAATGTAAAAAGCTAAAAGTGTTTACTTTTTAATGTCGTTCAGATTTGTTAAAATTAGTTGTGCTGTAGTTTTCTTCCTAAAATAATAGGCCTACTTAATTTCAATGACTGGAAATAAACAAGAAAAGCTGCACATTTCAAACTCAATTCCCGGAGGCCATGTGTAGCCTACGCTTTTCGTTCCACCCAAGTCCTCAATGACTTAATTTGATTAATTATTCAATTAGCTAGATACATTTAACACCTATCCAGGCCCCAAACTAGTATATGAGGATCGGCAACTGTACCTTGAATCAAATGCACGTTTCAACCATCAATTTAAAATACCTCGCAATTTAAAAACAATGTGTGTATATATATATATATATATATATATATATATATATATATATATATATATATATATATATATATATATATATATATATATATATATGTTAAATCGAATGAATAATTAGATCAATTAAGTAATTGAGGACTTGTGTGAAATGAAAACTGAGTTTGACACTCCTCTTTTAAACCCTTCTCTCAAATATGGTTTGTGGTCGCTCAGGTCATTTTATATCGATTTAAAAAGCGCTGCATTGATAACAAGCCAGCACTGCTGCACAGCTTCTCTGACAAAGCCGACGAGCTGACGAAGCTCTGTTCACCACCACCCTGTTATCAGTAAACTTTCTTTCTTTTTTTTTTTTTTTAATATCATATTGATGATTCATTCATTCATTTCTAATATTAATTGAACCTGAATTATTCATTTAAATATAAATGTTAACTTAAGTTTTTAGAAAAACTTGGACTTTCTAAAATCTCGCGATACTATCAAGCCTGGATGACGAAATGTCCTGGACATTACCTCGTGTGAAGTAGAAACAACGTTTGTGAGAAGCCATTTTATTTTTACCGATGCAATACTCTGCTCGACAGAAAAACTTGAAAGGTGAGTTTGTGTTTGGCAACACAAAATGTTGTATGAATGATATTTTAATTGTACCGAAATGAAAAAAAGTCTGTATTTTAATTAGAGCATGTCAGGAAATATGAATTAAAAATAGTGGGAGATTTAGGGATAGCCATTATTCACACATTTTATACAACTAAAGACAGTGTCCGTGCTTAGACGTGTTGTGTGAGTGTATGTATGTATGTATGTATATTTTATATATATATAGTTGTATTAGTTGAACACTTATAAGAGAAGGAAATATTTTAAACTGTATCCCTCTACAAAGCGGAGCATGTGCTCCCTTTGCCAGACTACTAGTACAAGCCTAAGCAATTTTATTTGTTGCATCAGATCTACATTAATGTAAGTGTGAAAGACTGACTAACAAGCGGCATGTGTGGAAGTAAGACTTAAGTGCACATTTATTTTTCTTGTGTACAAAATTTTAATGTACGAATAATACTGTAAGCCCAGGAATATTTGCTAGCCTTTTATTATGCGAGTTTGACATATGAAACATTTTTGGCGCGAATAATACTATTGTAAATGCTTTCAGGATAACAGGTGGTCTTGTGTAATTCACCAAATATTTTGGCCACGATATTTCTGGACTTACAGTATTTAAATTTTACCCAATGAAGAAAAAAATACTACTGTGTAGGGCATGTTAAGAATTCTTGCATATTAAAAAAAAAAAAAAAAAAAAATCCTAATTTTAGGGAAATTATTTTTAGAATTTAAAGTGGTCAAACTTAGTTAAGTATATTGCCATGTCGGTGTAATGTGGGTGAACAATAAATAGTAAATATGAAAATATTTTAAAGTACAACTATTATTACTCTACAGAATGTTCTTGGGGATTCACAGCAGCCTGGAGGTGTAGTACTTTGATAATCTTGTTCAGACAACGCCATTTTCTCTCGCGGGATGTGCTCCATTTTGTGGGCATATTAGGAATTCTTAAACTCTTATGGAGGTAATTATTCGAACATTTAAAGAGTCCACGCCTATATAAGTGTGTGTGTGCATATATATATATAGATGCATAGATAGATAGATAGATCTCTCTCCATTTGGTTGTATTGTTTTATGAACGATTACATAGTTAGGCACCCACTAAATGGCATAACCAAACATTTGAAATATAAATTGGTAGAAAATGATATACTGTAAAATGTAGACAGCTAATATGTTTATTACAGAATAGATATTTTTCAATCAAAATGCAGACAGTAATATACCCCACACACACTTGCTTCTGTATTTTATTTTAATTGACAGATGGAACAGGAAAGCACTGGGGATTCTGTTTTAAACTCCCACATTAGTTCTGTGTTGCCAAACCTCACCACCTGTGTGCTCAATTCTGTTTTGGACACACTCAAAAACCTGGATGATTTCAGATTTGTAAAAGATGATGATCTCCTGATGGTCCTCAAGCCAATAGAAGTTCGAAAACTCCTAGCCACCTTTACAGTCACATGTGAGTATATTACAGTTCAGTCAATTGTCTTCAAGTGCTTAATTGGCAGTAAACCTATTTATTTATTTTATATATATATCTATATATTGTGTGTATATATACATACATAAAACCTGCATTTTGTATTTTGTCTCTTGCCTATATCATTGTGTATACTTTTATTTAGAATTGTTGAATGAGAGAATTATGAGGCAATTACATCACATAATCCTTTAACAAATGACAGAAATGTTTACTGTTTGGATGTACATACATTGCTTATTGCTAATTTAATTAATAAAAAGCCGGTTAAAATTAACTAATTGTGTATTACGGACAAATTTAACCAATTACAAAACCTCTAAGAATTTTGTAAGTTTAAAAAAATCTGGAATGTGTGTTGGGGGGGGGGGGGTGGAAAACAAAAACAAAAAAAAATGAAATAACTTAATGTTTTTTTCTGTAATTCTGAAGGTGAAACCACAATTTCCAGCAGTCCTAGCTCATCCAGAACAGAGACCTCAACAGTCTCCAGCCCAGGGTGCTCTTTTGCACAGAGTTGTATCGAGTTGGATGAATCACTTTCAGCTTTGGAAGCTGACTGGTTCCTTCGGTTTGAGATACCATGGGAAAAACTCCCTACTGACCTCCTTTACAAGTTAGAAAGGCCATCGCCAAAGCAACGCAGAGAAATGATACGACTCATTATTAATGAAGTCACAGGGGTCTGCAAGAGGCCTTCAAAGAAACATCTTACAGATATAGCAAGAAGAATTGTGGCAAAATATCCTAAATCTTTGCAGGATGTTATCGAAGGCCACATAGTTGGCAGTGGATATGATTCCTTGGTAAAACAGCTGCAGAGCAGATAATGTGACGCGTACACAGTTTTCTACCCCCAAAAGACAGTTTCAACACAGTAGTGGGAGCGACACGGAAGAAGTTCCTGCAAAGGAACAAGCTTTACCTCAAGACACTTATGGTTGCATAAACTGGGATCCCGAGCACCTGCCAATCACAGAGACACTTGCAAGTCAAAAACAGCAACAACAAGAAATGAAAACCTACACTCAGAGAAAAGACATCATCTGAGGTATGGAAACTGAAAAAATAAGGAGGGAGTGGCCATTTCTGTTTGAAATGCCAGGATTACAAGCACACTTCAGGGCACTTACAGGTGTACAATTAGAAGGGAAATTTTTTGAGACCGTAAAAAACAAATCGCACAGAATTCTGGCCTACATGGACACTCAACAATGAGAAACAAAGAAAAACTGCAAGAGTTTTGGCACAGATCGAAGTTGCAAAGAAGGACACAGTCTAAATTACCGGAGATGCCAGGGTTGGTTTTGCTGCTGCTTGCTTACTTTGGTGAAGACGACAAGCAAATGTTTTTCCAGGTGGATGACACTTGCTTACCTTCTGAAGTGCCAACATCTGATCTGCCTGCATCACCTTGCATTATTTTCTGTGGTATATGTTTTGGTAATCCATGCATTTGTTTGACATATGCTCAGTAGTTTTATTTTATTTACTTTTGGCTGAGGAATAAGGGGACGAAGTATAATCTGAATTTAATTAGCATTTTTAGTATCCCAGAGAAATGACTGAAGAGAAATGCTTTGTGAACAATCTGCTTACATCCAAATTCCATTTTAAATAATTGTGTAAGGTTCATGAGCAGTTTTCAGAGTTTTATAATTTAGTTTGTTCTCGCATACTAAATAACTTAGTCCAAAAATCATATCCAGGTTCTTTTAAATACATAAGAGTTTTGTACACGACTCTCTTGCTAGAATTACCTGGAGCATTATGTAAACTGCTAAGGAATGATTTAATATGAAATTTCAACAGCCCTAAGGCTTTCTGTAAATTATATGATTAATTGTAGCGGGTTTGAGTGTTTTTATGTACGTATGTTTGAAAATGTTTGTCTTCAGAATGAAAATAATGAAGTCAATTTAACAAACGTCTTGAATTTTATTTTTATATTTTTCCTGCTGCAGGAGATTCCCTTCTGACTGCATCCCGCTTAATGCTGAGCATTGATAAAGTTGTTGTTACAGAACAACAAACTAACTTTGTGGAAGCTTTGCTTATGATGTTTGCATCCTACTACTGCTTGAACATCCATTACCCATCAGAGTTGGGAGCAACACTTGAATTCCTTCAAAGGTACAGTATATAACACATGGATATGTACCTTGTTTTCGCTTTAACCTGTTTATAGTGGAGCGATTTAAACTTCTCAAATATGTGACACCAGTAATGATCAGTCTAATACAATGGTAATTTTCATATTTTGTATTTGAATGTTAAATTACCCACGGTTGACACTTCAAAGAGCATTTTAAGCATGTGTAAAATAAAAAAATATATAGATTAAGCTATTCATTGTAAATACTATGCCCATGTTTTATCTTTTGTTATGGGTGTTTTAAAAGATAATGAATGTTCCCATATGTTGCTTCAACTGTTTAAGGTGTTAATTGTGTGGTGTGTGTGTTTTATTTTTTTTTATTTTTTTACATCTCAACCACTTTACACTTTTGAATTGCAGCGTTCTCTTGTTCTGTTTCCAAGATGTCTTTGCATGGACTTGCATGTATTTCAGAACTACATTTCCACATCATCCTCCCAATCACTGGTAAATCCATCTCATTCACATTTTTTCTGAAATACATGCGAGGCCATACAAAGCCATCTTGGAAACGGAACAAGAGAACGCTGCAATTTAGAAGTGTAAAAAAGTGTTTGAGATGTTAACATAATACACACCCCTTACCTAAACAGCTGTAGCAACACATGGGAACATGTAACACACAAATAAAATACCCTTTGTTACCCTTTAAGAATATATAAAATATTTGCATTTTTTTTCCTTTCTAATAGATGCATCTTCAAAATAAATCCAGACAAAGGGACGAAGGTCGAACGGAAGCCACATAAGAGGCAATATGCTGTGAATCCAAGAGTTCTTTCCCTCATTTCTGCAATTGCTAATTTTGAATGGAGAGAATAAAATGCAATTGTTATGTCAAACGTAAGTAATCTTGCAGTAAGCTGTAATGCTAGGTATGTCTTATTTATAGATCATATAAGCACTCTGAAATATGGGCTCCTGAGTGGCATATCTGGTAAAGGCCTCAACCTCGAGTGCAGGATAGGAGAGAGCGAGGTGGTCTCCTGTGCCATTGTCCAACATGGCAGAGAGTTTGCAGTGGGGGTGGCACACAATTGGCAGAGCATCGCTGGGGTAGGGAGGGTTTGAATCAACTAGGCCTCCCTCAATTCACAGAGCTCGAGCAACTCCTGTAGGTTCAGGGTGTTAGCAGTTTCCAGCTACATTGAATCCTTCGATCAAAGTGTTACTTGGGCTGTGGCAGCTCTGGGCTTGCGGTGCGAAAAATAGGTATGGCTTTGACGTATGTACCGGAGGACACATGCTTTGTTTCATGCCTCATGAGTGGCACGGAGTAGTTGAATTGGTAATTCCAAATTAGGGTGAAAAGAGGGAGAACAAAAATTGCCGGTTATTTAGAAAAATTATTTATATATATATATATTTTTTAATCTAAGCCTGTTTCATTTTTTTTTTTTCTCTTTTATACAGGTTTTCAGTCACCAGCATGTCAACTGCAGCACAAAGCAGCTTCTCCACATTTGACTCCTAGGCCGGGACCTGATCAAAACTTTGACGACCCACCAATCACACTTTACAAAACGGAATGTTATCGCTTTTTGGTTTTATGAGTAGGAGAAATTGGATATTTACAAAAACAACAAAAAGCGATAACATTCTGTTCCCTTTCAAGTCGAAAATAACCATCAAGGTATGGGACATTGCCGTCAGGCAGTAGGGATTGGCTGAGCTTTATGTCAAAGCTGCCGATAGGCCTCCGCGCAAGCTGCCGTGTAAGCCCGCCCCCCTGGGAGCTTACTATACGCAGCGCGCAGAGAGTCACTTCCTCTTTTGCCTTCAGCATCAGTAGCGGTAGGACTTAGAGCTATTTAACTGATTGTACTCACTAAAGCTTAGTCTTGAGAAGCTGGTTTATCCCCTTCTCCGAGTTTATTTCAGTTATACTCTCCGGAGTTATTATTGTTTATTATTATTGTTATTGTATTATTATTTAGGATTATATATTGTTTAACATTATATATTCCTTTTCGCTTTGCTTCGGCATCGCGTTCTTCGTGGTCTCCCCGTCTTTCCTCTGTTCTTAATTATTATTGTGTGGGTTTTTTGTATATATATATATTTTGTATATATATTTATATTTTATTGTGTATATATATATTTTGTTATATATATTGTATATTGTGTGTTCGGACGCGTGTTGCGTTGGCCTTGGCCCACGTGCATTTTGCATCCTCGGTCTAGCTTAGGCTAGACCGTGTGTGTGTGTGGGTAGTCTGCTCTGCAGTGTTCCCCCCCCCCGCGGCGCGTTCCCGCCACGTGGTATTGCACTACACTCCCTTACCTTCTGCAGCGTCCACAAAAAAAAAAAAATTCCCTTCACTATACAGAGGAAGACAACCACCAACGTGCAAAATCCCCAGCACCTTTCAGGTAGGTATTGCACAGCATCAGACACTGTACCAGCACTTAGCGTCTCCGCTTGGCGGGTCAGCTGACGCTTGGGCGTCTGTGCTTGCGTTCCACGCTCGGTACTCGCGCTTCTGCGCTTGGTGCTTAGTGCTTCTGCACTTGGGGCTCAGTGCTCGACGCTTCGGTGCTCGACGCTCGGTGCACGTTCCATCAGCGCTCGGCGCCTGGCGTCTCGACGCACGCACCCTCGACGCTCGACGCACGCACCTCGGTGCTCCGTGCTTCGGTGCTTAGACGCTCGGTGCTCGGCGCTTGGCGCCTCGACGCACGCACCTCGGTGCTCGACGCCTCGACGCACGCACCCTCGACGCTTGACGCACGCACCTCGGTGCTCGACGGTTCGGCGCTCGGTGCTCGACGCTTCGGTGCTCGACGCACGCACCCTCGACGCACGCACCTCGGCGCTTGACGCACGCACTTCAGGTGCTCGACGCTTGGTGTCCGACGCGCGCACCTCGGCGTTTGACGCGACAGTGCTCGACGCACACTCTTTGGTGCTTGACGTCAATACTAGACGCTTCAGCGTTCTACTATGTCTGGGTTCCACCGTTGCGTGACCTGTCAGGCCAAGTTGCCTGCTAGCGTCCCTCATGAAGACTGCGTCGCATGCTTGGGGCCGGACCATGCCGCATCTGCCCTGGCAGATAGGGCATACTGCCAGCTATGTGCGGGGTTTCAGACACGCACCCTTCGCCAGAGAGCGAGGAAGGCAGTTGGAGGTCGTTCTGGCTCTCACAGGCCAGGGTACAGGAGCCTGATAAGGCCCCGTTGCTAGATGCTCCTATATGCCCGGGGCACACGTTTGGCCTAGCGGTAGAGGAGATGCTGCAACGCTCCGTCAAGGCGCGTGAGGCGTCGCAGCAGTTGGCTAAGATGTGGCCAAGCAAGCCAAGGCGGCCGCAGGAGCGCCAATGGCGCAGGGCGCCGCAGCAGCAAGCGCACCCACAGGGCAGTAAAACCGCCCCTTTGGGGGTTTCAGCATGCAGCCAATCCGCGTTTGCAAGACCGCAGCGCGGAGGGTGGCGCCCCAGAGGAGGTAGCAGACCACGCCCTCGTGGCTCTGGTCAGGCCCCTCGTGAGCGAGCGCAGCCTAAGCAGCCCTGAGAAACCCCGGCAGCCATTAACCCACCCCTACACTGTTCCACAGCTTCTGTTCTGGCAACAATGCACCAACGACATCTGGGTGCGCAAGACTATACTCACTGGGTACACCCTTCAATTCCGGTTAAACCCCCCCCCCTTCAGGGGAGTGGTGGTAACTACAGTGAAGGACTCGGTTCAGTCCTCAGCTCTAAATGCAGAAATACAGGCATTGCTCAAGAAGCGTGCCATTCAACTAGTAGACCCTGCTCTGACCGACCAGGGGTTCTACTCCAAGTACTTCCTAGTGCCAAAAAAGGACGGCGGGCTCCGCCCTATTTTAGATCTGCGACTACTGAACAAATACCTATGGGTGTTGTCGTTCAAGATGCTTACGCACAGGCACATTGTCCAGTCTGTCCGGCAGTGCGACTGGTTTACCACCGTAGACCTCACAGATGCATACTTTCACGTTCCCATCTGTCCGGGTCACAGGAAGTACCTACGTTTCGCATTTCAGAGCAGGGTCTACGAGTTTTGTGTCCTGCCATTCGGCCTGTCTCTAGCTCCTCGAACCTTTTCGAAGTGTATGGACGCCATTTTAGCCCCCTTGCGGGCTCAAGGCATCCGACTGCTGAACTATCTGGACGACTGGCTCGTCTGCGCGCAGTCAAAGGAGCAGTTGGCACAGCACACAGTGATGGTTACAGACCATCTTCAGCGGCTAGGTCTGAAGGTCAATTCAGAAAAGAGCCGCCTCATGCCGAGCCAACAGACCGAATTCTTGGGTCTGCATCTGGACTCTGTGTCCATGGAAGCGACCCTGTCGACACAAAGAGTTGCCTCACTGGAGCGGTGTCTCTCCCTATTCAGGTTGAGAGAAACAGTCAGCATGGAGCTGTGTCGGCGCATGCTGGGGTTGATGGCTGCCGCCTCGCAAGCCCTTCGTTTGGGCTTACTACACCAGAGACTTCTGCAGGCCTGGTTCAATGCCTTCGCGTTGCATCCGCGGAGAGACAAACACCGCAGGTTGAGGGTATCCCGAATCTGCTGGGAAGCACTGCGCTGGTGGAAAGTTCCGTCGAACATCCGCCAGGGCGTACGCTTGGGTCCCATCTTCCGAAGGGAGGTTATTACGACCGACGCTTCCAACCAAGGTTGGGGAGCAGTCTGGAACGGGTCGGGGACTCGCGGAGTGTGGTCAGGACCCTGGAGGTCGGCCCACATCAATGCTCTGGAACTCAGAGCGGTGGACCTTGCCCTGCGGCACTTCTTGCCAGTGCTTCTAGGCAAGCACGTGTTAGTGCGGTCAGACAACACCACAGTAGTGGCGTATATCAACCGCCATGGCGGCTTGCGGTCCCCCGGTCTTCACCGGTTGGTAACACGGCTGTTGCTTTGGGCTCAACCGCGTTTAGCCTCTCTGCGGGCGGTTCACCTACCGGGCAGAGTCAATTACGCAGCGGATCTCCTGTCCAGAGGAGGTCCTCTTGCAGGCGAATGGCGTCTTCACCCTCGGGTGGTAGAGCGCATTTGGGACTGGTTCGGCACAGCGCAAGTCGATCTTTTCGCTTCGCGAGAGACCACGCACTGCCCCCTATGGTTCTCGGTGAAGGACCTCGACAGCCCCCTAGGAGTCGATGCACTGGCTCACGAATGGCCGCCAGGGCTCCTGTACGCATTTCCACCGATTTCGATGCTCCCCGCCTTCTTGGAGAAGGTCAGGGTAGAGCAAGCGACAGTGATCCTGATCGCTCCTCGGTGGCCTCGGAGGATATGGTTCCCAAGTCTAGTGCAGTTGTTGCACGGTCGCCCGAGGGAGCTCCCTCTGCGAGCGGACCTGTTGTCCCAAGGCCAAGGAGGGCTATGGCACCCGAACCCCAAGCTCATGCAGCTATGGGCTTGGCCCCTGAGCGGGAGCGCCTGTCAGCCTTAGGGCTTTCGATGGCGGTTATATCCACCATTCAGAGTGCGAGAGCGCCCTCTACTCATACGCATATTGCGACCAAGTGGCAATTGTTTCAGAGTTGGTGTCTGGCTGAGGGCCATGACCCGGTCTCCTGCCCTATGGCAGTGATATTACAGTTTCTGCAGAAGCTGTTAGATGAGGGTAAGTCTCCCTCTACACTTAAAGTGTATTTGGCCGCTATTTCGGCTTGCCATGTACGCATTGACGGGTTATCACCTGGTTGCCATTTCCTGGCATCCCAGTTCCTAAAGGGTGCAAGACGCTTGCGGTCTCCAAGGTCGACCAGTTTACCGTCTTGGAGCCTTGATGTGGTGCTAGAAGCCCTTACCAAGGCACCGTTCGAGCCTCTCCACAGTGTGGATATGAAGTTCGTGTCTATTAAGACTGCGTTTTTGCTGTCAGTGGTATCAGCAAAACGTGTGGGCGAGTTACATGCACTCTCGGTGCATCCATCATGTACTCGTTTCGCAGGAGACGGTTCTAAGGTCTCCATGCGTCCAAATCCAGCCTTTTTACCCAAGGTCATATCCCCGTTTCACATGAACCAACCAGTCGAGTTGATGGCGTTTCTCTTCCCCAGAGGAAGAGCGGTTACACATGCTCTGCCCTGTGCGGGCATTGAGGTGTTATATTGATCGCACAAAGACTGTGAGGCAAACAGAACAGCTGTTCATATGCCATGGTTCTAAAACTTTGGGTCAGCCGTTGTCTAAGCAACGCCCTTCTCATTGGATAGTGGATGCTATTCAGTTAGCATATGATACTATGGACCTTCCTCCACCAGGGCAGTTGAAGGCACATTCCACTAGGGGTATGGCAACATCCTGGGCCCTCTTTAGAGGGGTGCCGATGTCTGACATTTGCGCTGCAGCCAGTTGGGTTACACCGCATACATTTACGAGGTTCTACCGGTTAAATGTACTGGAATCCTCTGCTCCGTCATTTGGAGCATCTGTGTTGCACTCTATGACGCCTCAGGTTGCGGACGTCTAGAGTGGTTGACAATATGGTGTGACTATTCCACCTTGGGACAGGTGTCATTGCGAGCATAGACGCTGAGGCGCAGCTCCGCATATGTGTAGATGTACTGCCTACGAAGTTGCGTTATGACGTAAGGCTGTCCTACTGCCGAGAATCCTCCCTCGCGACGGCTTGGGTACACTGTTCCCATACCTTGATGGTTATTTTCGACTTGAAAGGGAACGATAGGTTGCGGATGCAACCCTGGTTCCCTGAAAGAGAAAATAACCATCAAGCCGCAAGGTCGCTCTGGAGGCCTTCACGGCCTGAAGGGCAAAAGAGGAAGTGACTCTCCGCGTGCTGCGTATAGTAAGCTCCCAGGGGGGCGGGCTTACACGGCAGCTTGCGCGGAGGTCTATCGGCAGCTTTGACATAAAGCTCAGCCAATCCCTACTGCCTGACGGCAATGTCCCATACCTTGATGGTTATTTTCTCTTTCAGGGAACCGGGGTTGCATCCGCAACCTATCGTTTTGTAAAGTGTGATTGGCGGGTCGTCCCGCCCTAGCCTGCTCAATCAAAAAACAGCAGTTTGAACACTATTTAAAAACAAAAACATCTGTTGTGCTACTGACTCCACTATTACGGCTGTGAAAGAACCATGGACTTGTTTGTGAGAACTGTCAGAGTCCAACAAGGCCTGGATCAACATTATTGCGGAAAACACTTGGTATCTGTTAATAGTTGATTTGTCTGTAGAAATATGCTAAGAGAAAGTGAGGGCACAGTTCGGTAGCCAGTTTTAGTATATTTAGTATGGTTTTACTGTGTACTAGGCTTACCATTGTTGGTATCCTAGCAGCTGGTATGTTAACATTTAAAATAATAACTCAGCTTGAGGAGTGATTGAGCATTTTTTGTTAATTCCTGCATTTTCGAAAAGGTTGTATAGGGGCTCCATGACACAGAAGCTATCATGCCTAATGAATATGTATATTTTGTATTTGCTCAGTAAAATGCTCAATAAAAAGTTGTAATAAAATTCTGAAAGCTTAAGGAATGCTTGTTAATGTTTTTCATTATTTATTTTCTGCTGTTTAACACTTAGTGTAAATTAACTAATAATTAAGCACATATTTGAGCTTTTATAAATCGTACACACTATAACCTGAAAAAAAGTTTTGCAGTAGAATCCTGGAGAATTATATTTATTACGTTTTTTTTACAGTACATTTACGGTTGTAAACTAGTGTTTCAATGAAAATAACCATTTATTTTACAAATGAAACCGTAATTCAATTTAGGGTTCGGATTATTATTTTACAGTTATTCACCGTGCTTCAACCGGAGGTGCATGCAATTTATATATATATATTTGCATGCCCCGGTAGCTTAGTTACGGCTCTGGGCAAAACCAAAGCCCATGGCCAGTATACAATATTTTTCTGTATGCATTATTTTCTTTTGAGCACTACTGACACCGTTGAAACGGTGAGTCTTAGGTCGCCTGCGGATACATTAGTCCAATCAATGCGTCTGAACCTGGTGTGTAATCCCAAGGTAACTGCTCACTGTTAACACGATTTAAGACGTTAATTCACGTTTTAAGTAATACAGTGTCCCCTTCAGACATGTTAAAGGAGAGATTCGGAAATAACATTCAAAACTACACTCTAAAAAGTAAGGGTTCTTTGAGGGTTCCTCAGGGAACCTTAGGGTTCTATTGCAAGTTTTTTTCTCAGGGTTCGTTTGGGAACCTCTGGTTGCTCTGTCTAATATAATATTGCAAAGGGTTCATCTTAGAACTCTTTATATCAATACATTGTAAACTGTGCTCTACAATATTAATGTGCAAATCGCAATTTTTAATACACAATACATGATGAGAGAAAAAGTCTGTCATAAAAAGGTAAACGCCATAAATGGTTATAATTTTGTACACGGTATTGAGAGGAAATGAAAGAGCAGATAATATTTTGCCAAATATTTAACTAGAATTTATAATAGTATATGTATGTATAACATGTGTATTGTAGTTTATTTCCATTTGTATCCATCTTGAACAGAACCTTTAATTGGATAAATATGTAGGAGAAACCCATACGACGTTCAACACAATAATAAAACCTCAGGGCAAGATGCCCCTGCACAACACAATACAACATAAATAAATAAATAAATAAATAAATAAATAAATAAATAAATAAATGCATTATGCTATCGCTGGCAAAAGGCTGTTTGAAATGTTTTAACTACTAAATGTAGAAAAAGCGCGGTCCACGAAGAAATGCCCCAGCAACAGCGGTTGCCCTCTCAACCAATCAGCTGCCATCGCAACCCACAGCGCGAGGCAGGTGTTCAAAGTTTATCAACAGGCGGGAGAGCTTTCTTCACTGAGAGGTGAGTAAAACCTTTTAATAACGCTAATTATCTTTATTTGTGTGAATGAATGAAAAAATATAAACTAAAGACGCACAGACAGCTGTACAACATCCACAAGTAAAATAAAAAAAAGGTTATTTTGCTTTTGTTAATGATGCGGGTCAATGATAGAATTTCTGAGGTAATTTTTTTTTTATTTATTTTTTTACAAAACCTGATGACGATAATCAATTGGCCAGAACTGAGAGAGGAAAAAGGTAATACTTATGATACTTCTGGGAACTTTCTGACGTAAAATGTTTCATTAAGTCAATTGTTTAATGACGATTTCTAGGATACATGAGTATTAAGTATGAGGTAAATATAAGATTTGCTTCACTGCTACGATTTCTCGGGCGGTTCTGGTACGAAAATAATAAAACACAAATTACTGTATCTTTTTCTCTTGACTAAATGAGACTTTTTTTAACGACGTTCTTTTAAAACCATGGTGTTTAATATAATTTGTCACTCATGCAAACTGAAAACAATTTTATTTTAGTACTACTGTAAAAAAAAAAAAACAACGTTAAAATACAGTACTGAATGTGTGACAAAGCATTAAGTATTGTAGTTTACAGTGTCAATATATGACAGCGTCTGAAATGGTGCGCATCACTTGAACAGTTGTGTAAGCGTTCTTTCGCGGGCTAGGATGTAGGCTACACCGCCTTGCAGGTCCAGTGTGCCTAACAACAGAACATTAACATAACATTAAACACCAAATCACAAATCACAAAGCGCGCACACACACACACACAGTCCAGTGGCCACGCCTTCCTGCTCGCACACAACATTATAAACATAAACATTTGGCTGCCGAGAAAAGCTTAGCTATTTTTCTGTTCGTATGTCACCAGGCATGTAGACAAAGACGTAAACGCACAAACAGATTTAATAAGAGAAAGAGGCACTACATATTATTTCTAATGTAATTCTGCATATGAAGTTAATTTGATGCATTGGTATTGGGAGACACAAGTACTGTACCTCTAATCAATCTGATCACTTTAGAGGAGGGGCAGTTTCAGTTGCCAACAAACAGCATATATCTTAAAGTGCAAAGGAAAAAAGTGAGTGATCCACAAATGTTTTCGGGAGTACTGTAAGCTTCAGGAAAAACTAAACACAATTTCAAGCCGTCCTTTTAACTAACAGACAAATATTCTTTCATGAAAAAAGGTTTTCTTTCAAAAACTATTTTACATAACTTTCTACTGTCAATTCAACTGCTGTAGAGAAACATATATATATATATATATATAGAGAGAGAGAGAGATATAGATATAGATATATTAATTGGCTCACATAGCAGACTTTATTGACCATGTTGTTTGGTCAAGATGCATTATGCTGTATGATATTAAACAGCTGATCCTTTTGCTTGACTGGGCAAGGTGAGTATGGGCACATGTTCATAAAATCCTTTGGCTCTAAGTCTGGGCAAGGTGGGGCTTGTTTTATCATGTCAAGCATGTGATCATTTTGCCTATACATGGTCCATCTTACCAGTTTAATGTTACCAGGGGCTTAGCTAGGAATAGATTTTTACTGAGGCAAAAAATCAAATTTTTGTCTAAAAAAAAAAACAAAACCCTGTGCATATCCTGTTCATGTTACGAAGGTGAAATTTATCATATGTTAAAGCCTGGAGACTATTAATGCAAACTGCAAAGCGGTACAACAAATTCCTAAAATTACCCTATTCACACTGTTAGAAATATGTGATATTAAAAGGACAAGAAGAATAGAAGTTATAGATATGAACACGTAGATGGGTTTGAGTCGTGTTTCTAACCTGGCAATACTACAGATTGAAAAAGGAGGACACGCTGTTAACATACTGGACGTTGTAACAAGGTTTGCAAGCAGAAAGGACCGACGCCTACAATTCTTTTGACAAGGTAAGGTTTTTAAAGCATGTACATTTGTTATTGAATTTGTTATTGTCATTTACATGTGTTATTTTTTAGCTAATGGTTATTTGTCACAATAATAGGATTAGGTCATATGTTTGTTAAAGCATTTCGTATTGGGAGCCGCAAGGTGGCGTGGCTATGTTTATTATGAATGGAAAGTTAGCACGCCACAACCCAGGAAGTCGCTCTGTTTTCTTTCTGATTTAAGAACACCCGCTAGTCGTCTCATTACTGTGGTGCAGTCGTCGCTGTGTTATTTTTTGGAAAACTTGCTATGTGGTTAACAAATACCCGAGAGATTTGGGGTAATTAAAACTACTTTGTCTACTGACCCTGAACATTGCATACCACCAGGAACTTTAAATTGTGCCCCCCCACTATCAACAGTTACGCGTCGCCACTGGTTTATACCTTCCTTGAGAGACATGCGTTTGGTTCACTGCTATGGAAGTTAATGCTGACACTGATGACACTAATGCTACAACTGGAACTGGTAAGACTGGTGCTGCTACTTCTGGAACTGATGCTGACACTGCTGGGACTGGCAGGACTGGTGCTGCTACTGCTGGAACTGGTAAGACTGGTGCTGCTACTGCTGGAACTGGTAAGGCTGGTGCTGCTGGGACTAGTAAGTGGTTCTGCTACTGCTGGGACTGGTAAGAGTGGTGCTTCTACTGCTGGAACTGGTAAGACTGGTGCTGCCACTGCTGGGACTGGTAAGACTGGTGCTGCCACTGCTGGGACTGGTGCTGCTACTGCTGGGACTGGTAAGACTGGTGGTGAAACTGGTAAGACCGGTGCTGACACTGCTGGGACTGGTAAGATTGCTGATACTAATGCTAAGACTGATCGGACTGCTGAGACTGTATGGTGCCACAATTAAAAACTGATTTAGAAGACTTTACTTTAAATCAGGGTTTGCTAATCCTCCTATGGCCTTACAGTGTATGTGATTTATTTTTTTTTATTTTTTTTTTTTTTCTAAGGACCCTACAACTCCCACACCTGTCATTATCCGGGGAAACCCCTTCCATCTTGATACAACAATTGGTCTGAGAATGAATGGACAACATCTACTTGCTGAGGAGGCTGTGTGGTCCAGTGGTTAAAGAAAAGGGTTCGTAACCAGGAAGTCCACGGTTCAAATCCCACCTCAGCAAACTGACTCATTGTGTGACCTTGAGCAAGCCACTTAACCTCCTTGTGCTCCGTCTTTCGGGTGAGACATAATTGTAAGTGACTCTGCAGCTGATGCATAGTTCACACTCCCTAGTCTCTGTAAGCCTTGGATAAAGGTGTCTGCTAAATAAACAAATAATAATAACCTGAGGCCCTCACCCAGAGATTTGGGCTTCTTTTTTCCTTGTATTTTGTGTACAATATCAAATATCAATATCAAAAATTTAAACTCGAAATTAAGAGTTTGAGGGTAATCTTTGAGTCTGATCTATCATTTTAGACTCATACTAGGGAAGTTACTAAAGTATATTTTTACCATTTGAGAAATATAGCCAAACTTAGACCAACTCCCCAGTAATGTTGTTGAAGCTGACACCCTGGGATCCTTCAAGAAGCTGCTTGATGAGATTCTGGGATCAATAAGCTACTAACAACCAAACAAACAACTTTCTTATGTTCTAATTATTTCTGTATCTGATGCCGAGAGAATAATACATGTCTTTGTTTCATCTAGAATTGATTATTGTAATGTACTTTTTTAAATGGTGATTTTACTGTTAACTTATAAGGCCCTGAATGGATTAGCACCTCATTATTTACAGGAGTTACTGACACCGTATCTTCCAAACCACACTCTGAAATCCCAGGATGTGGGGCTGCTGGTTATTCCTAGGGTCAACAAAACAACACGGGAGGCAGGGCTTTTTTCTGGAATGCTCAGCCTTCGTTTATCAGGAAATCTGGGTCCATTACAGTTTTCAAGTCAAGACTAAAAACACACTTTTATAAAATGGCTCGCTTATCTTAGTGGGTTTTAATGTAACTTTAAAATTGGTGCTTTTGTATTGTGTATACTGTTTAAATCTGTATGAGTGTAGCACTTATATATGTGACCTGCTATACAAACGGATTGTGATTTTTTTCCTGCTATGTACTATACAGTGCTTTGCGATACTTTTGTATAAAAAGCGCTATATAAATGCAATAAATAAATAAATAAAAATAAATGTGTTAATATTTTTTATAATACTTGTTTTATAAAATACTTGTGACTAAAGTTAGGTTTTTGCTTGTTTTGTTTGTAATTAAATTAATTACATTATGGATAATATATTATGATTAGTTATAATTAATATATTTATATATCTACCTGTCAAGAAATGTTGTCAGCCTTTCACTTATTTGTGTATTTGTTATTCTAAGAGTAACGAAACATATACAGACTGTTTTATTTGTATGCATTTATTTATGTGTTATAATTAAAAGTATAACTCCTATACTGTATTTATTTATTTTATTGCTCTACCTGTAATAAAGGGTTTCTATAAAAAGTATTTCTTTGTTTTTATTGATATTGCAAACCAGTAATTCCTAGCATGTTATTTAACCAGACAAATTATGGAGACAAGCATATTATATATATATTATGCATGTAAGTTTGTAAATAAACATAAAAGGTTCCAAGTAGAACCTTGAGGTTCTTAAAAGATCCTAATTTGTAAGGATCCTCATGGAACCCTAGTAAAAAGGTTCTTCGAAGCACCTTAAAAGGTTCCTCCACAGTATCAACCCCAGGAACCCTAAAAGGTTCTTACTAAAACCTTTACTTTTTAGAGTGTATGCGCGAGTAAATAGCATCGTAACTCCTAACATCCAAAAAAAAAAAATATATATATATATATAATATATATATATAATTGCATGCCCCGGTAGCTACGATATGGAGTCTTTCCATCCACCTCCGGTTGGTTGAACCGGAGGTGCATGCAATTATATATATATATATATATATATATATATATATATATATATATATATATATATATATATATATATATATATATATATATATATATATATATATCCCGGGCATGCAAGACTCCATATCATAGCTAACGGGGCATACAATTATATGTATATATTTATATCTATAAATATATACATAGGGCAGCAGTGTGGCGTAGTGGTTAGGGCTCTGGACTCTTGACCGGAGGGTTGTGGGTTCAATCCCCAGTGGTGGACACTGCTGTTGTACCCTTGAGCAAGGTACTTTACCTAGATTGCTCTAGTAAAAACCCAACTGTATAAATGGGTAATTGTATGTAAAAATAATGTGATATCTGTATAATGTGAAATAATGTATAATGTGATATCTTGTAACAATTGTAAGTCGCCCTGGATAAGGGCGTCTGCTAAGAAATAAATAATATATATATATATATATATATATATATATTAGTAACATCCAAAAAGAAAAAAGAAAAAAAATAACAATAATATATATATATATATATTTAATTGCATGCCCCGGTATATATATATAATTGCATGCCCCGGTAGCTCCGATATGGAGTCTTGGATGCCGCGCTAGCTACGATAAGGAGTCTTTCCATCCACCTCCGGTTGCTTCATTCCGGAGGTGCATGCAATATATATATATATATATATATATATATATATATATATATATATATATATATATATATTTGCATGCCCCGGTAGCTAAAAGCTTAGTTACGGCTCTGGGCAAAACCAAAGCCCTTGGCCAGTATACAATATTTTTCTCTATGCATTATTTTCTGTTGAGCACTCCTGACACCGTTGAAACGGTGAGTCTCATGTCGCCTGCGTATACATAAGTCCAATAATTGCGTCTGAACCTGGTGTGTAATCCCAAGGTAACTGCTCAGTTTTAACACGATTTAAGACGTTAAATCACGTTTTAAGTAATATAGTGTCCCCTTCAAACATGTTAAAGGAGAGATTAGGAAATAACATTCAAACCTATGCGCGAGTAAATACCATCCTAACTCCTAACATCCAAAAAAAAAAAGAAAAAAGAAAAAAAATAACAATAATATATATATATATATATATATATATATATATATATATATATATATATATATTGGTAATACAGTGGTAATATTTTGTTTTATTTCTTTGATCACCAACTGCCACGACAACACACTCGTTTTTTTATGCAGTACTCCTCACGAACTTCACCCATTGACCGCATCCTACCGGCTCTTAAGGTAGCTTGTGTTGGAGCAGCAGTTCAAGCTCGCCATCCCGCCCGCTGCTTTCCTGCTCAGCAAAACACAACGCACCCAGGGGAGAGATACCATGGTAAATAGGTAACCTATTTACCATGGTATCCCCCGGCTGCTCTTGATCTCCGTGAACGCACCCGCTGTCACATTGAAGCGCTTGAAAACACAGCACATCTTTCCCTAATAACACTTGCAATGCATTATGACTTCAAAGGTATGACTTTAAGTCTATGACATTATTATTTATTGATTTTATTTTGTTTTATTTCTTTGATCACCAACTGCCACGACAACACACTCGTTTTTTTTTTTTTATGCAGTACTCCTGACGAACTTCACCCATTGACCGCATCGTACCGGCTCTTAAGGTAGCTTGTGTTGGAGCAGCAGGACAAGCTCGCCATCCCGCCCGCTGCTTTCCTGCTCAGCAAAACACAACGCACCCAGGGGAGAGATACCATGGTAAATAGGTAACCTATTTACCATGGTATCCCTCCCCTGCGGCGGCTGCTCTTGATCTCCGGCTGCTCTTGATCTCCGTGAATGCACCCGCTGTCACATTGAAGCGCTTGAAAACACAGCACAACATTCCCTAATAACACTTGCAATGCATTATGACTTCAAAGGTATGACTTTAAGTCTATGACATTATTATTTATTGATTTTATTTTGTTTTATTTCTTTGATCACCAACTGCCACGACAACACACTCGTTTTTTTTTTTTTTATGCAGTACTCCTCACGAACTTCACCCATTGACCGCATCGTACCGGCTCTTAAGGTAGCTTGTGTTGGAGCAGCAGGACAAGCTCGCCATCCCGCCCGCTGCTTTCCTGCTCAGCAAAACACAACGCACCCAGGGGAGAGATACCATGGTAAATAGGTAACCTATTTACCATGGTATCCCTCCCCTGCGGCGGCTGCTCTTGATCTCCGTGAACGCACCCGCTGTCACATTGAAGCGCTTGAAAACACAGCACAACATTCCCTAATAACACTTGCAATGCATTATGACTTCAAAGGTATGACTTTAAGTCTATGACATTATTATTTATTGATTTTATTTTGTTTTATTTCTTTGATCACCAACTGCCACGACAACACACTCGTTTTTTTTTTTTTTATGCAGTACTCCTGACGAACTTCACCCATTGACCGCATCGTACCGGCTCTTAAGGTAGCTTGTGTTGGAGCAGCAGGACAAGCTCGCCATCCCGCCCGCTGCTTTCCTGCTCAGCAAAACACAACGCACCCAGGGGAGAGATACCATGGTAAATAGGTAACCTATTTACCATGGTATCCCTCCCCTGCGGCGGCTGCTCTTGATCTCCGTGAACGCACCCGCTGTCACATTGAAGCGCTTGAAAACACAGCACAACATTCCCTAATAACACTTGCAATGCATTATGACTTCAAAGGTATGACTTTAAGTCTATGACATTATTATTTATTGATTTTATTTTGTTTTATTTCTTTGATCACCAACTGCCACGACAACACACTCGTTTTTTTTTTATGCAGTACTCCTCACGAACTTCACCCATTGACCGCATTGTACCGGCTCTTAAGGTAGCTTGTGTTGGAGCAGCAGGACAAGCTCGCCATCCCGCCCGCTGCTTTCCTGCTCACCAAAACACAACGCACCCAGGGGAGAGATACCATGGTAAATAGGTAACCTATTTACCATGGTATCCCTCCCCTGCGGCGGCTGCTCTTGATCTCCGGCTGCTCTTGATCTCCGTGAACGCACCCGCTGTCACATTGAAGCGCTTGAAAACACAGCACAACATTCCCTAATAACACTTGCAATGCATTATGACTTCAAAGGTATGACTTTAAGTCTATGACATTATTATTTATTGATTTTATTTTGTTTTATTTCTTTGATCACCAACTGCCACGACAACACACTCGTTTTTTTTTTTTTATGCAGTACTCCTCACGAACTTCACCCATTGACCGCATCGTACCGGCTCTTAAGGTAGCTTGTGTTGGAGCAGCAGGACAAGCTCGCCATCCCGCCCGCTGCTTTCCTGCTCAGCAAAACACAACGCACCCAGGGGAGAGATACCATGGTAAATAGGTAACCTATTTACCATGGTATCCCTCCCCTGCGGCGGCTGCTCTTGATCTCCGTGAACGCACCCGCTGTCACATTGAAGCGCTTGAAAACACAGCACAACATTCCCTAATAACACTTGCAATGCATTATGACTTCAAAGGTATGACTTTAAGTCTATGACATTATTATTTATTGATTTTATTTTGTTTTATTTCTTTGATCACCAACTGCCACGACAACACACTCGTTTTTTTTTTTATGCAGTACTCCTGACGAACCACCCATTGACCGCATTGTACCGGCTCTTAAGGTAGCTTGTGTTGGAGCAGCAGGACAAGCTCGCCATCCCGCCCGCTGCTTTCCTGCTCACCAAAACACAACGCACCCAGGGGAGAGATACCATGGTAAATAGGTAACCTATTTACCATGGTATCCCTCCCCTGCGGCGGCTGCTCTTGATCTCCGGCTGCTCTTGATCTCCGTGAACGCACCCGCTGTCACATTGAAGCGCTTGAAAAAACAGCACAACATTCCCTAATAACACTTGCAATGCATTATGACTTCAAAGGTATAACTTTAAGTCTATGACATTATTATTTATTGATTTTATTTTGTTTTATTTCTTTGATCACCAACTGCCACGACAACACACTCGTTTTTTGTTTTTTTTATGCAGTACTCCTCACGAACTTCACCCATTGACCGCATCCTACCGGCTCTTAAGGTAGCTTGTGTTGGAGCAGCAGGACAAGCTCGCCATCCCGCCCGCTGCTTTCCTGCTCAGCAAAACACAACGCACCCAGGGGAGAGATACCATGGTAAATAGGTAACCTATTTACCATGGTATCCCCCGGCTGCTCTTGATCTCCGTGAACGCACCCGCTGTCACATTGAAGCGCTTGAAAACACAGCACATCTTTCCCTAATAACACTTGCAATGCATTATGACTTCAAAGGTATGACTTTAAGTCTATGACATTATTATTTATTGATTTTATTTTGTTTTATTTCTTTGATCACCAACTGCCACGACAACACACTCGTTTTTTTTTTTTTATGCAGTACTCCTGACGAACTTCACCCATTGACCGCATCGTACCGGCTCTTAAGGTAGCTTGTGTTGGAGCAGCAGGACAAGCTCGCCATCCCGCCCGCTGCTTTCCTGCTCAGCAAAACACAACGCACCCAGGGGAGAGATACCATGGTAAATAGGTAACCTATTTACCATGGTATCCCTCCCCTGCGGCGGCTGCTCTTGATCTCCGGCTGCTCTTGATCTCCGTGAACGCACCCGCTGTCACATTGAAGCGCTTGAAAACACAGCACAACATTCCCTAATAACACTTGCAATGCATTATGACTTCAAAGGTATGACTTTAAGTCTATGACATTATTATTTATTGATTTTATTTTGTTTTATTTCTTTGATCACCAACTGCCACGACAACACACTCGTTTTTTTTTTTTTATGCAGTACTCCTGACGAACTTCACCCATTGACCGCATTGTACCGGCTTTAAGGTAGCTTGTGTTGGAGCAGCAGGACAAGCTCGCCATCCCGCCCGCTGCTTTCCTGCTCACCAAAACACAACGCACCCAGGGGAGAGATACCATGGTAAATAGGTAACCTATTTACCATGGTATCCCTCCCCTGCGGCGGCTGCTCTTGATCTCCGGCTGCTCTTGATCTCCGTGAACGCACCCGCTGTCACATTGAAGCGCTTGAAAACACAGCACAACATTCCCTAATAACACTTGCAATGCATTATGACTTCAAAGGTATGACTTTAAGTCTATGACATTATTATTTATTGATTTTATTTTGTTTTATTTCTTTGATCACCAACTGCCACGACAACACACTCGTTTTTTTTTTTTTATGCAGTACTCCTGACGAACTTCACCCATTGACCGCATCGTACCGGCTCTTAAAGTAGCTTGTGTTGGAGCAGCAGGACAAGCTCGCCATCCCGCCCGCTGCTTTCCTGCTCAGCAAAACACAACGCACCCAGGGGAGAGATACCATGGTAAATAGGTAACCTATTTACCATGGTATCCCTCCCCTGCGGCGGCTGCTCTTGATCTCCGTGAACGCACCCGCTGTCACATTGAAGCGCTTGAAAACACAGCACAACATTCCCTAATAACACTTGCAATGCATTATGACTTCAAAGGTATGACTTTAAGTCTATGACATTATTATTTATTGATTTTATTTTGTTTTATTTCTTTGATCACCAACTGCCACGACAACACACTCGTTTTTTTTTTTATGCAGTACTCCTGACGAACCACCCATTGACCGCATTGTACCGGCTCTTAAGGTAGCTTGTGTTGGAGCAGCAGGACAAGCTCGCCATCCCGCCCGCTGCTTTCCTGCTCACCAAAACACAACGCACCCAGGGGAGAGATACCATGGTAAATAGGTAACCTATTTACCATGGTATCCCTCCCCTGCGGCGGCTGCTCTTGATCTCCGGCTGCTCTTGATCTCCGTGAACGCACCCGCTGTCACATTGAAGCGCTTGAAAACACAGCACAACATTCCCTAATAACACTTGCAATGCATTATGACTTCAAAGGTATGACTTTAAGTCTATGACATTATTATTTATTGATTTTATTTTGTTTTATTTCTTTGATCACCAACTGCCACGACAACACACTCGTTTTTTTTTTTTTTATGCAGTACTCCTGACGAACTTCACCCATTGACCGCATCGTACCGGCTCTTAAGGTAGCTTGTGTTGGAGCAGCAGGACAAGCTCGCCATCCCGCCCGCTGCTTTCCTGCTCAGCAAAACACAACGCACCCAGGGGAGAGATACCATGGTAAATAGGTAACCTATTTACCATGGTATCCCTCCCCTGCGGCGGCTGCTCTTGATCTCCGTGAACGCACCCGCTGTCACATTGAAGCGCTTGAAAACACAGCACAACATTCCCTAATAACACTTGCAATGCATTATGACTTCAAAGGTATGACTTTAAGTCTATGACATTATTATTTATTGATTTTATTTTGTTTTATTTCTTTGATCACCAACTGCCACGACAACACACTCGTTTTTTTTTTTTTATGCAGTACTCCTGACGAACCACCCATTGACCGCATCGTACCGGCTCTTAAGGTAGCTTGTGTTGGAGCAGCAGGACAAGCTCGCCATCCCGCCCGCTGCTTTCCTGCTCACCAAAACACAACGCACCCAGGGGAGAGATACCATGGTAAATAGGTAACCTATTTACCATGGTATCCCTCCCCTGCGGCGGCTGCTCTTGATCTCCGTGAACGCACCCGCTGTCACATTGAAGCGCTTGAAAACACAGCACAACATTCCCTAATAACACTTGCAATGCATTATGACTTCAAAGGTATGACTTTAAGTCTATGACATTATTATTTATTGATTTTATTTTGTTTTATTTCTTTGATCACCAACTGCCACGACAACACACTCGTTTTTTTTTTTTTTATGCAGTACTCCTGACGAACTTCACCCATTGACCGCATCGTACCGGCTCTTAAGGTAGCTTGTGTTGGAGCAGCAGGACAAGCTCGCCATCCCGCCCGCTGCTTTCCTGCTCAGCAAAACACAACGCACCCAGGGGAGAGATACCATGGTAAATAGGTAACCTATTTACCATGGTATCCCTCCCCTGCGGCGGCTGCTCTTGATCTCCGTGAACGCACCCGCTGTCACATTGAAGCGCTTGAAAACACAGCACAACATTCCCTAATAACACTTGCAATGCATTATGACTTCAAAGGTATGACTTTAAGTCTATGACATTATTATTTATTGATTTTATTTTGTTTTATTTCTTTGATCACCAACTGCCACGACAACACACTCGTTTTTTTTTTTATGCAGTACTCCTGACGAACCACCCATTGACCGCATCGTACCGGCTCTTAAGGTAGCTTGTGTTGGAGCAGCAGGACAAGCTCGCCATCCCGCCCGCTGCTTTCCTGCTCACCAAAACACAACGCACCCAGGGGAGAGATACCATGGTAAATAGGTAACCTATTTACCATGGTATCCCTCCCCTGCGGCGGCTGCTCTTGATCTCCGGCTGCTCTTGATCTCCGTGAACGCACCCGCTGTCACATTGAAGCGCTTGAAAACACAGCACAACATTCCCTAATAACACTTGCAATGCATTATGACTTCAAAGGTATGACTTTAAGTCTATGACATTATTATTTATTGATTTTATTTTGTTTTATTTCTTTGATCACCAACTGCCACGACAACACACTCGTTTTTTTTTTTTTTATGCAGTACTCCTCACGAACTTCACCCATTGACCGCATCGTACCGGCTCTTAAGGTAGCTTGTGTTGGAGCAGCAGGACAAGCTCGCCATCCCGCCCGCTGCTTTCCTGCTCAGCAAAACACAACGCACCCAGGGGAGAGATACCATGGTAAATAGGTAACCTATTTACCATGGTATCCCTCCCCTGCGGCGGCTGCTCTTGATCTCCGTGAACGCACCCGCTGTCACATTGAAGCGCTTGAAAACACAGCACAACATTCCCTAATAACACTTGCAATGCATTATGACTTCAAAGGTATGACTTTAAGTCTATGACATTATTATTTATTGATTTTATTTTGTTTTATTTCTTTGATCACCAACTGCCACGACAACACACTCGTTTTTTTTTTTATGCAGTACTCCTGACGAACCACCCATTGACCGCATCGTACCGGCTCTTAAGGTAGCTTGTGTTGGAGCAGCAGGACAAGCTCGCCATCCCGCCCGCTGCTTTCCTGCTCACCAAAACACAACGCACCCAGGGGAGAGATACCATGGTAAATAGGTAACCTATTTACCATGGTATCCCTCCCCTGCGGCGGCTGCTCTTGATCTCCGGCTGCTCTTGATCTCCGTGAACGCACCCGCTGTCACATTGAAGCGCTTGAAAACACAGCACAACATTCCCTAATAACACTTGCAATGCATTATGACTTCAAAGGTATGACTTTAAGTCTATGACATTATTATTTATTGATTTTATTTTGTTTTATTTCTTTGATCACCAACTGCCACGACAACACACTCGTTTTTTTTTTTTATGCAGTACTCCTGACGAACTTCACCCATTGACCGCATCGTACCGGCTCTTAAAGTAGCTTGTGTTGGAGCAGCAGGACAAGCTCGCCATCCCGCCCGCTGCTTTCCTGCTCAGCAAAACACAACGCACCCAGGGGAGAGATACCATGGTAAATAGGTAACCTATTTACCATGGTATCCCTCCCCTGCGGCGGCTGCTCTTGATCTCCGTGAACGCACCCGCTGTCACATTGAAGCGCTTGAAAAAACAGCACAACATTCCCTAATAACACTTGCAATGCATTATGACTTCAAAGGTATGACTTTAAGTCTATGACATTATTATTTATTGATTTTATTTTGTTTTATTTCTTTGATCACCAACTGCCACGACAACACACTCGTTTTTTGTTTTTTTTATGCAGTACTCCTCACGAACTTCACCCATTGACCGCATCCTACCGGCTCTTAAGGTAGCTTGTGTTGGAGCAGCAGGACAAGCTCGCCATCCCGCCCGCTGCTTTCCTGCTCAGCAAAACACAACGCACCCAGGGGAGAGATACCATGGTAAATAGGTAACCTATTTACCATGGTATCCCCCGGCTGCTCTTGATCTCCGTGAACGCACCCGCTGTCACATTGAAGCGCTTGAAAACACAGCACATCTTTCCCTAATAACACTTGCAATGCATTATGACTTCAAAGGTATGACTTTAAGTCTATGACATTATTATTTATTGATTTTATTTTGTTTTATTTCTTTGATCACCAACTGCCACGACAACACACTCGTTTTTTTTTTTTTATGCAGTACTCCTGACGAACTTCACCCATTGACCGCATCGTACCGGCTCTTAAGGTAGCTTGTGTTGGAGCAGCAGGACAAGCTCGCCATCCCGCCCGCTGCTTTCCTGCTCAGCAAAACACAACGCACCCAGGGGAGAGATACCATGGTAAATAGGTAACCTATTTACCATGGTATCCCTCCCCTGCGGCGGCTGCTCTTGATCTCCGGCTGCTCTTGATCTCCGTGAACGCACCCGCTGTCACATTGAAGCGCTTGAAAACACAGCACAACATTCCCTAATAACACTTGCAATGCATTATGACTTCAAAGGTATGACTTTAAGTCTATGACATTATTATTTATTGATTTTATTTTGTTTTATTTCTTTGATCACCAACTGCCACGACAACACACTCGTTTTTTTTTTTTTTTACAGTACTCCTGACGAACTTCACCCATTGACCGCATCGTACCGGCTCTTAAAGTAGCTTGTGTTGGAGCAGCAGGACAAGCTCGCCATCCCGCCCGCTGCTTTCCTGCTCAGCAAAACACAACGCACCCAGGGGAGAGATACCATGGTAAATAGGTAACCTATTTACCATGGTATCCCTCCCCTGCGGCGGCTGCTCTTGATCTCCGTGAACGCACCCGCTGTCACATTGAAGCGCTTGAAAACACAGCACAACATTCCCTAATAACACTTGCAATGCATTATGACTTCAAAGGTATGACTTTAAGTCTATGACATTATTATTTATTGATTTTATTTTGTTTTATTTCTTTGATCACCAACTGCCACGACAACACACTCGTTTTTTTTTTTATGCAGTACTCCTGACGAACCACCCATTGACCGCATTGTACCGGCTCTTAAGGTAGCTTGTGTTGGAGCAGCAGGACAAGCTCGCCATCCCGCCCGCTGCTTTCCTGCTCACCAAAACACAACGCACCCAGGGGAGAGATACCATGGTAAATAGGTAACCTATTTACCATGGTATCCCTCCCCTGCGGCGGCTGCTCTTGATCTCCGGCTGCTCTTGATCTCCGTGAACGCACCCGCTGTCACATTGAAGCGCTTGAAAACACAGCACAACATTCCCTAATAACACTTGCAATGCATTATGACTTCAAAGGTATGACTTTAAGTCTATGACATTATTATTTATTGATTTTATTTTGTTTTATTTCTTTGATCACCAACTGCCACGACAACACACTCGTTTTTTTTTTTTATGCAGTACTCCTGACGAACTTCACCCATTGACCGCATCGTACCGGCTCTTAAGGTAGCTTGTGTTGGAGCAGCAGGACAAGCTCGCCATCCCGCCCGCTGCTTTCCTGCTCAGCAAAACACAACGCACCCAGGGGAGAGATACCATGGTAAATAGGTAACCTATTTACCATGGTATCCCTCCCCTGCGGCGGCTGCTCTTGATCTCCGTGAACGCACCCGCTGTCACATTGAAGCGCTTGAAAACACAGCACAACATTCCCTAATAACACTTGCAATGCATTATGACTTCAAAGGTATGACTTTAAGTCTATGACATTATTATTTATTGATTTTATTTTGTTTTATTTCTTTGATCACCAACTGCCACGACAACACACTCGTTTTTTTTTTTTTTATGCAGTACTCCTCACGAACTTCACCCATTGACCGCATCGTACCGGCTCTTAAGGTAGCTTGTGTTGGAGCAGCAGGACAAGCTCGCCATCCCGCCCGCTGCTTTCCTGCTCAGCAAAACACAACGCACCCAGGGGAGAGATACCATGGTAAATAGGTAACCTATTTACCATGGTATCCCTCCCCTGCGGCGGCTGCTCTTGATCTCCGGCTGCTCTTGATCTCCGTGAACGCACCCGCTGTCACATTGAAGCGCTTGAAAACACAGCACAACATTCCCTAATAACACTTGCAATGCATTATGACTTCAAAGGTATGACTTTAAGTCTATGACATTATTATTTATTGATTTTATTTTGTTTTATTTCTTTGATCACCAACTGCCACGACAACACACTCGTTTTTTTTTTTTTATGCAGTACTCCTGACGAACTTCACCCATTGACCGCATCCTACCGGCTCTTAAGGTAGCTTGTGTTGGAGCAGCAGGACAAGCTCGCCATCCCGCCCGCTGCTTTCCTGCTCAGCAAAACACAACGCACCCAGGGGAGAGATACCATGGTAAATAGGTAACCTATTTACCATGGTATCCCCCGGCTGCTCTTGATCTCCGTGAACGCACCCGCTGTCACATTGAAGCGCTTGAAAACACAGCACAACATTCCCTAATAACACTTGCAATGCATTATGACTTCAAAGGTATGACTTTAAGTCTATGACATTATTATTTATTGATTTTATTTTGTTTTATTTCTTTGATCACCAACTGCCACGACAACACACTCGTTTTTTTTTTTTTTATGCAGTACTCCTGACGAACTTCACCCATTGACCGCATCGTACCGGCTCTTAAGGTAGCTTGTGTTGGAGCAGCAGGACAAGCTTGCCATCCCGCCCGCTGCTTTCCTGCTCAGCAAAACACAACGCACCCAGGGGAGAGATACCATGGTAAATAGGTAACCTATTTACCATGGTATCCCTCCCCTGCGGCGGCTGCTCTTGATCTCCGTGAACGCACCCGCTGTCACATTGAAGCGCTTGAAAACACAGCACAACATTCCCTAATAACACTTGCAATGCATTATGACTTCAAAGGTATGACTTTAAGTCTATGACATTATTATTTATTGATTTTATTTTGTTTTATTTCTTTGATCACCAACTGCCACGACAACACACTCGTTTTTTTTTTTATGCAGTACTCCTGACGAACCACCCATTGACCGCATTGTACCGGCTCTTAAGGTAGCTTGTGTTGGAGCAGCAGGACAAGCTCGCCATCCCGCCCGCTGCTTTCCTGCTCACCAAAACACAACGCACCCAGGGGAGAGATACCATGGTAAATAGGTAACCTATTTACCATGGTATCCCTGCCCTGCGGCGGCTGCTCTTGATCTCCGGCTGCTCTTGATCTCCGTGAACGCACCCGCTGTCACATTGAAGCGCTTGAAAACACAGCACAACATTCCCTAATAACACTTGCAATGCATTATGACTTCAAAGGTATGACTTTAAGTCTATGACATTATTATTTATTGATTTTATTTTGTTTTATTTCTTTGATCACCAACTGCCACGACAACACACTCGTTTTTTTTTTTTTATGCAGTACTCCTGACGAACTTCACCCATTGACCGCATCGTACCGGCTCTTAAGGTAGCTTGTGTTGGAGCAGCAGGACAAGCTCGCCATCCCGCCCGCTGCTTTCCTGCTCAGCAAAACACAACGCACCCAGGGGAGAGATACCATGGTAAATAGGTAACCTATTTACCATGGTATCCCTCCCCTGCGGCGGCTGCTCTTGATCTCCGTGAACGCACCCGCTGTCACATTGAAGCGCTTGAAAACACAGCACAACATTCCCTAATAACACTTGCAATGCATTATGACTTCAAAGGTATGACTTTAAGTCTATGACATTATTATTTATTGATTTTATTTTGTTTTATTTCTTTGATCACCAACTGCCACGACAACACACTCGTTTTTTTTTTTATGCAGTACTCCTGACGAACCACCCATTGACCGCATTGTACCGGCTCTTAAGGTAGCTTGTGTTGGAGCAGCAGGACAAGCTCGCCATCCCGCCCGCTGCTTTCCTGCTCACCAAAACACAACGCACCCAGGGGAGAGATACCATGGTAAATAGGTAACCTATTTACCATGGTATCCCTCCCCTGCGGCGGCTGCTCTTGATCTCCGGCTGCTCTTGATCTCCGTGAACGCACCCGCTGTCACATTGAAGCGCTTGAAAACACAGCACAACATTCCCTAATAACACTTGCAATGCATTATGACTTCAAAGGTATGACTTTAAGTCTATGACATTATTATTTATTGATTTTATTTTGTTTTATTTCTTTGATCACCAACTGCCACGACAACACACTCGTTTTTTTTTTTATGCAGTACTCCTGACGAACTTCACCCATTGACCGCATCGTACCGGCTCTTAAGGTAGCTTGTGTTGGAGCAGCAGGACAAGCTCGCCATCCCGCCCGCTGCTTTCCTGCTCAGCAAAACACAACGCACCCAGGGGAGAGATACCATGGTAAATAGGTAACCTATTTACCATGGTATCCCTCCCCTGCGGCGGCTGCTCTTGATCTCCGTGAACGCACCCGCTGTCACATTGAAGCGCTTGAAAACACAGCACAACATTCCCTAATAACACTTGCAATGCATTATGACTTCAAAGGTATGACTTTAAGTCTATGACATTATTATTTATTGATTTTATTTTGTTTTATTTCTTTGATCACCAACTGCCACGACAACACACTCGTTTTTTTTTTTTTTATGCAGTACTCCTCACGAACTTCACCCATTGACCGCATCGTACCGGCTCTTAAGGTAGCTTGTGTTGGAGCAGCAGGACAAGCTCGCCATCCCGCCCGCTGCTTTCCTGCTCAGCAAAACACAACGCACCCAGGGGAGAGATACCATGGTAAATAGGTAACCTATTTACCATGGTATCCCTCCCCTGCGGCGGCTGCTCTTGATCTCCGGCTGCTCTTGATCTCCGTGAACGCACCCGCTGTCACATTGAAGCGCTTGAAAACACAGCACAACATTCCCTAATAACACTTGCAATGCATTATGACTTCAAAGGTATGACTTTAAGTCTATGACATTATTATTTATTGATTTTATTTTGTTTTATTTCTTTGATCACCAACTGCCACGACAACACACTCGTTTTTTTTTTTTTATGCAGTACTCCTCACGAACTTCACCCATTGACCGCATCGTACCGGCTCTTAAGGTAGCTTGTGTTGGAGCAGCAGGACAAGCTCGCCATCCCGCCCGCTGCTTTCCTGCTCAGCAAAACACAACGCACCCAGGGGAGAGATACCATGGTAAATAGGTAACCTATTTACCATGGTATCCCTCCCCTGCGGCGGCTGCTCTTGATCTCCGTGAACGCACCCGCTGTCACATTGAAGCGCTTGAAAACACAGCACAACATTCCCTAATAACACTTGCAATGCATTATGACTTCAAAGGTATGACTTTAAGTCTATGACATTATTATTTATTGATTTTATTTTGTTTTATTTCTTTGATCACCAACTGCCACGACAACACACTCGTTTTTTTTTTTTTTATGCAGTACTCCTCACGAACTTCACCCATTGACCGCATCGTACCGGCTCTTAAGGTAGCTTGTGTTGGAGCAGCAGGACAAGCTCGCCATCCCGCCCGCTGCTTTCCTGCTCAGCAAAACACAACGCACCCAGGGGAGAGATACCATGGTAAATAGGTAACCTATTTACCATGGTATCCCTCCCCTGCGGCGGCTGCTCTTGATCTCCGGCTGCTCTTGATCTCCGTGAACGCACCCGCTGTCACATTGAAGCGCTTGAAAACACAGCACAACATTCCCTAATAACACTTGCAATGCATTATGACTTCAAAGGTATGACTTTAAGTCTATGACATTATTATTTATTGATTTTATTTTGTTTTATTTCTTTGATCACCAACTGCCACGACAACACACTCGTTTTTTTTTTTTTATGCAGTACTCCTCACGAACTTCACCCATTGACCGCATCGTACCGGCTCTTAAGGTAGCTTGTGTTGGAGCAGCAGGACAAGCTCGCCATCCCGCCCGCTGCTTTCCTGCTCAGCAAAACACAACGCACCCAGGGGAGAGATACCATGGTAAATAGGTAACCTATTTACCATGGTATCCCTCCCCTGCGGCGGCTGCTCTTGATCTCCGTGAACGCACCCGCTGTCACATTGAAGCGCTTGAAAACACAGCACAACATTCCCTAATAACACTTGCAATGCATTATGACTTCAAAGGTATGACTTTAAGTCTATGACATTATTATTTATTGATTTTATTTTGTTTTATTTCTTTGATCACCAACTGCCACGACAACACACTCGTTTTTTTTTTTTTTTATGCAGTACTCCTGACGAACTTCACCCATTTACCGCATCGTACCGGCTCTTAAGGTAGCTTGTGTTGGAGCAGCAGTTCAAGCTCGCCATCCCGCCCGCTGCTTTCCTGCTCAGCAAAACACAACGCACCCAGGGGAGAGATACCATGGTAAATAGGTAACCTATTTACCATGGTATCCCTCCCCTGCGGCGGCTGCTCTTGATCTCCGGCTGCTCTTGATCTCCGTGAACGCACCCGCTGTCACATTGAAGCGCTTGAAAACACAGCACAACATTCCCTAATAACACTTGCAATGCATTATGACTTCAAAGGTATGACTTTAAGTCTATGACATTATTATTTATTGATTTTATTTTGTTTTATTTCTTTGATCACCAACTGCCACGACAACACACTCGTTTTTTTTTTTTTATGCAGTACTCCTGACGAACTTCACCCATTGACCGCATCGTACCGGCTCTTAAAGTAGCTTGTGTTGGAGCAGCAGGACAAGCTCGCCATCCCGCCCGCTGCTTTCCTGCTCAGCAAAACACAACGCACCCAGGGGAGAGATACCATGGTAAATAGGTAACCTATTTACCATGGTATCCCTCCCCTGCGGCGGCTGCTCTTGATCTCCGTGAACGCACCCGCTGTCACATTGAAGCGCTTGAAAACACAGCACAACATTCCCTAATAACACTTGCAATGCATTATGACTTCAAAGGTATGACTTTAAGTCTATGACATTATTATTTATTGATTTTATTTTGTTTTATTTCTTTGATCACCAACTGCCACGACAACACACTCGTTTTTTTTTTTTTTATGCAGTACTCCTCACGAACTTCACCCATTGACCGCATCGTACCGGCTCTTAAGGTAGCTTGTGTTGGAGCAGCAGGACAAGCTCGCCATCCCGCCCGCTGCTTTCCTGCTCAGCAAAACACAACGCACCCAGGGGAGAGATACCATGGTAAATAGGTAACCTATTTACCATGGTATCCCTCCCCTGCGGCGGCTGCTCTTGATCTCCGGCTGCTCTTGATCTCCGTGAACGCACCCGCTGTCACATTGAAGCGCTTGAAAACACAGCACAACATTCCCTAATAACACTTGCAATGCATTATGACTTCAAAGGTATGACTTTAAGTCTATGACATTATTATTTATTGATTTTATTTTGTTTTATTTCTTTGATCACCAACTGCCACGACAACACACTCGTTTTTTTTTTTTTTATGCAGTACTCCTCACGAACTTCACCCATTGACCGCATCGTACCGGCTCTTAAGGTAGCTTGTGTTGGAGCAGCAGGACAAGCTCGCCATCCCGCCCGCTGCTTTCCTGCTCAGCAAAACACAACGCACCCAGGGGAGAGATACCATGGTAAATAGGTAACCTATTTACCATGGTATCCCTCCCCTGCGGCGGCTGCTCTTGATCTCCGTGAACGCACCCGCTGTCACATTGAAGCGCTTGAAAACACAGCACAACATTCCCTAATAACACTTGCAATGCATTATGACTTCAAAGGTATGACTTTAAGTCTATGACATTATTATTTATTGATTTTATTTTGTTTTATTTCTTTGATCACCAACTGCCACGACAACACACTCGTTTTTTTTTTATGCAGTACTCCTGACGAACCACCCATTGACCGCATCGTACCGGCTCTTAAGGTAGCTTGTGTTGGAGCAGCAGGACAAGCTCGCCATCCCGCCCGCTGCTTTCCTGCTCACCAAAACACAACGCACCCAGGGGAGAGATACCATGGTAAATAGGTAACCTATTTACCATGGTATCCCTCCCCTGCGGCGGCTGCTCTTGATCTCCGGCTGCTCTTTATCTCCGTGAACGCACCCGCTGTCACATTGAAGCGCTTGAAAAAACAGCACAACATTCCCTAATAACACTTGCAATGCATTATGACTTCAAAGGTATGACTTTAAGTCTATGACATTATTATTTATTGATTTTATTTTGTTTTATTTCTTTGATCACCAACTGCCACGACAACACACTCGTTTTTTGTTTTTTTTATGCAGTACTCCTCACGAACTTCACCCATTGACCGCATCCTACCGGCTCTTAAGGTAGCTTGTGTTGGAGCAGCAGGACAAGCTCGCCATCCCGCCCGCTGCTTTCCTGCTCAGCAAAACACAACGCACCCAGGGGAGAGATACCATGGTAAATAGGTAACCTATTTACCATGGTATCCCCCGGCTGCTCTTGATCTCCGTGAACGCACCCGCTGTCACATTGAAGCGCTTGAAAACACAGCACATCTTTCCCTAATAACACTTGCAATGCATTATGACTTCAAAGGTATGACTTTAAGTCTATGACATTATTATTTATTGATTTTATTTTGTTTTATTTCTTTGATCACCAACTGCCACGACAACACACTCGTTTTTTTTTTTTTATGCAGTACTCCTGACGAACTTCACCCATTGACCGCATCGTACCGGCTCTTAAGGTAGCTTGTGTTGGAGCAGCAGGACAAGCTCGCCATCCCGCCCGCTGCTTTCCTGCTCAGCAAAACACAACGCACCCAGGGGAGAGATACCATGGTAAATAGGTAACCTATTTACCATGGTATCCCTGCCCTGCGGCGGCTGCTCTTGATCTCCGGCTGCTCTTGATCTCCGTGAACGCACCCGCTGTCACATTGAAGCGCTTGAAAACACAGCACAACATTCCCTAATAACACTTGCAATGCATTATGACTTCAAAGGTATGACTTTAAGTCTATGACATTATTATTTATTGATTTTATTTTGTTTTATTTCTTTGATCACCAACTGCCACGACAACACACTCGTTTTTTTTTTTTATGCAGTACTCCTGACGAACTTCACCCATTGACCGCATCGTACCGGCTCTTAAAGTAGCTTGTGTTGGAGCAGCAGGACAAGCTCGCCATCCCGCCCGCTGCTTTCCTGCTCAGCAAAACACAACGCACCCAGGGGAGAGATACCATGGTAAATAGGTAACCTATTTACCATGGTATCCCTCCCCTGCGGCGGCTGCTCTTGATCTCCGTGAACGCACCCGCTGTCACATTGAAGCGCTTGAAAACACAGCACAACATTCCCTAATAACACTTGCAATGCATTATGACTTCAAAGGTATGACTTTAAGTCTATGACATTATTATTTATTGATTTTATTTTGTTTTATTTCTTTGATCACCAACTGCCACGACAACACACTCGTTTTTTTTTTTTTTATGCAGTACTCCTCACGAACTTCACCCATTGACCGCATCGTACCGGCTCTTAAGGTAGCTTGTGTTGGAGCAGCAGGACAAGCTCGCCATCCCGCCCGCTGCTTTCCTGCTCAGCAGAACACAACGCACCCAGGGGAGAGATACCATGGTAAATAGGTAACCTATTTACCATGGTATCCCTCCCCTGCGGCGGCTGCTCTTGATCTCCGGCTGCTCTTGATCTCCGTGAACGCACCCGCTGTCACATTGAAGCGCTTGAAAACACAGCACAACATTCCCTAATAACACTTGCAATGCATTATGACTTCAAAGGTATGACTTTAAGTCTATGACATTATTATTTATTGATTTTATTTTGTTTTATTTCTTTGATCACCAACTGCCACGACAACACACTCGTTTTTTTTTTTATGCAGTACTCCTGACGAACTTCACCCATTGACCGCATCGTACCGGCTCTTAAGGTAGCTTGTGTTGGAGCAGCAGGACAAGCTCGCCATCCCGCCCGCTGCTTTCCTGCTCAGCAAAACACAACGCACCCAGGGGAGAGATACCATGGTAAATAGGTAACCTATTTACCATGGTATCCCTCCCCTGCGGCGGCTGCTCTTGATCTCCGTGAACGCACCCGCTGTCACATTGAAGCGCTTGAAAACACAGCACAACATTCCCTAATAACACTTGCAATGCATTATGACTTCAAAGGTATGACTTTAAGTCTATGACATTATTATTTATTGATTTTATTTTGTTTTATTTCTTTGATCACCAACTGCCACGACAACACACTCGTTTTTTTTTTTTTATGCAGTACTCCTCACGAACTTCACCCATTGACCGCATCGTACCGGCTCTTAAGGTAGCTTGTGTTGGAGCAGCAGGACAAGCTCGCCATCCCGCCCGCTGCTTTCCTGCTCAGCAAAACACAACGCACCCAGGGGAGAGATACCATGGTAAATAGGTAACCTATTTACCATGGTATCCCTCCCCTGCGGCGGCTGCTCTTGATCTCCGTGAACGCACCCGCTGTCACATTGAAGCGCTTGAAAACACAGCACAACATTCCCTAATAACACTTGCAATGCATTATGACTTCAAAGGTATGACTTTAAGTCTATGACATTATTATTTATTGATTTTATTTTGTTTTATTTCTTTGATCACCAACTGCCACGACAACACACTCGTTTTTTTTTTTATGCAGTACTCCTGACGAACCACCCATTGACCGCATTGTACCGGCTCTTAAGGTAGCTTGTGTTGGAGCAGCAGGACAAGCTCGCCAACCCGCCCGCTGCTTTCCTGCTCACCAAAACACAACGCACCCAGGGGAGAGATACCATGGTAAATAGGTAACCTATTTACCATGGTATCCCTGCCCTGCGGCGGCTGCTCTTGATCTCCGGCTGCTCTTGATCTCCGTGAACGCACCCGCTGTCACATTGAAGCGCTTGAAAACACAGCACAACATTCCCTAATAACACTTGCAATGCATTATGACTTCAAAGGTATGACTTTAAGTCTATGACATTATTATTTATTGATTTTATTTTGTTTTATTTCTTTGATCACCAACTGCCACGACAACACACTCGTTTTTTTTTTTTTATGCAGTACTCCTGACGAACTTCACCCATTGACCGCATCGTACCGGCTCTTAAAGTAGCTTGTGTTGGAGCAGCAGGACAAGCTCGCCATCCCGCCCGCTGCTTTCCTGCTCAGCAAAACACAACGCACCCAGGGGAGAGATACCATGGTAAATAGGTAACCTATTTACCATGGTATCCCTCCCCTGCGGCGGCTGCTCTTGATCTCCGGCTGCTCTTGATCTCCGTGAACGCACCCGCTGTCACATTGAAGCGCTTGAAAACACAGCACAACATTCCCTAATAACACTTGCAATGCATTATGACTTCAAAGGTATGACTTTAAGTCTATGACATTATTATTTATTGATTTTATTTTGTTTTATTTCTTTGATCACCAACTGCCACGACAACACACTCGTTTTTTTTTTTTATGCAGTACTCCTGACGAACTTCACCCATTGACCGCATCGTACCGGCTCTTAAGGTAGCTTGTGTTGGAGCAGCAGGACAAGCTCGCCATCCCGCCCGCTGCTTTCCTGCTCAGCAAAACACAACGCACCCAGGGGAGAGATACCATGGTAAATAGGTAACCTATTTACCATGGTATCCCTCCCCTGCGGCGGCTGCTCTTGATCTCCGTGAACGCACCCGCTGTCACATTGAAGCGCTTGAAAACACAGCACAACATTCCCTAATAACACTTGCAATGCATTATGACTTCAAAGGTATGACTTTAAGTCTATGACATTATTATTTATTGATTTTATTTTGTTTTATTTCTTTGATCACCAACTGCCACGACAACACACTCGTTTTTTTTTTTTTATGCAGTACTCCTCACGAACTTCACCCATTGACCGCATCGTACCGGCTCTTAAGGTAGCTTGTGTTGGAGCAGCAGGACAAGCTCGCCATCCCGCCCGCTGCTTTCCTGCTCAGCAAAACACAACGCACCCAGGGGAGAGATACCATGGTAAATAGGTAACCTATTTACCATGGTATCCCTCCCCTGCGGCGGCTGCTCTTGATCTCCGGCTGCTCTTGATCTCCGTGAACGCACCCGCTGTCACATTGAAGCGCTTGAAAACACAGCACAACATTCCCTAATAACACTTGCAATGCATTATGACTTCAAAGGTATGACTTTAAGTCTATGACATTATTATTTATTGATTTTATTTTGTTTTATTTCTTTGATCACCAACTGCCACGACAACACACTCGTTTTTTTTTTTTTATGCAGTACTCCTCACGAACTTCACCCATTGACCGCATCGTACCGGCTCTTAAGGTAGCTTGTGTTGGAGCAGCAGGACAAGCTCGCCATCCCGCCCGCTGCTTTCCTGCTCAGCAAAACACAACGCACCCAGGGGAGAGATACCATGGTAAATAGGTAACCTATTTACCATGGTATCCCTCCCCTGCGGCGGCTGCTCTTGATCTCCGGCTGCTCTTGATCTCCGTGAACGCACCCGCTGTCACATTGAAGCGCTTGAAAACACAGCACAACATTCCCTAATAACACTTGCAATGCATTATGACTTCAAAGGTATGACTTTAAGTCTATGACATTATTATTTATTGATTTTATTTTGTTTTATTTCTTTGATCACCAACTGCCACGACAACACACTCGTTTTTTTTTTTTATGCAGTACTCCTGACGAACTTCACCCATTGACCGCATCGTACCGGCTCTTAAGGTAGCTTGTGTTGGAGCAGCAGGACAAGCTCGCCATCCCGCCCGCTGCTTTCCTGCTCAGCAAAACACAACGCACCCAGGGGAGAGATACCATGGTAAATAGGTAACCTATTTACCATGGTATCCCTCCCCTGCGGCGGCTGCTCTTGATCTCCGTGAACGCACCCGCTGTCACATTGAAGCGCTTGAAAACACAGCACAACATTCCCTAATAACACTTGCAATGCATTATGACTTCAAAGGTATGACTTTAAGTCTATGACATTATTATTTATTGATTTTATTTTGTTTTATTTCTTTGATCACCAACTGCCACGACAACACACTCGTTTTTTTTTTTTTATGCAGTACTCCTCACGAACTTCACCCATTGACCGCATCGTACCGGCTCTTAAGGTAGCTTGTGTTGGAGCAGCAGGACAAGCTCGCCATCCCGCCCGCTGCTTTCCTGCTCAGCAAAACACAACGCACCCAGGGGAGAGATACCATGGTAAATAGGTAACCTATTTACCATGGTATCCCTCCCCTGCGGCGGCTGCTCTTGATCTCCGGCTGCTCTTGATCTCCGTGAACGCACCCGCTGTCACATTGAAGCGCTTGAAAACACAGCACAACATTCCCTAATAACACTTGCAATGCATTATGACTTCAAAGGTATGACTTTAAGTCTATGACATTATTATTTATTGATTTTATTTTGTTTTATTTCTTTGATCACCAACTGCCACGACAACACACTCGTTTTTTTTTTTTTATGCAGTACTCCTCACGAACTTCACCCATTGACCGCATCGTACCGGCTCTTAAGGTAGCTTGTGTTGGAGCAGCAGGACAAGCTCGCCATCCCGCCCGCTGCTTTCCTGCTCAGCAAAACACAACGCACCCAGGGGAGAGATACCATGGTAAATAGGTAACCTATTTACCATGGTATCCCTCCCCTGCGGCGGCTGCTCTTGATCTCCGTGAACGCACCCGCTGTCACATTGAAGCGCTTGAAAACACAGCACAACATTCCCTAATAACACTTGCAATGCATTATGACTTCAAAGGTATGACTTTAAGTCTATGACATTATTATTTATTGATTTTATTTTGTTTTATTTCTTTGATCACCAACTGCCACGACAACACACTCGTTTTTTTTTTTTTATGCAGTACTCCTGACGAACTTCACCCATTGACCGCATCGTACCGGCTCTTAAAGTAGCTTGTGTTGGAGCAGCAGGACAAGCTCGCCATCCCGCCCGCTGCTTTCCTGCTCAGCAAAACACAACGCACCCAGGGGAGAGATACCATGGTAAATAGGTAACCTATTTACCATGGTATCCCTCCCCTGCGGCGGCTGCTCTTGATCTCCGTGAACGCACCCGCTGTCACATTGAAGCGCTTGAAAACACAGCACAACATTCCCATTATTATTTATTGATTTTATTTTGTTTTATTTCTTTGATCACCAACTGCCACGACAACACACTCGTTTTTTTTTTTTTTATGCAGTACTCCTCACGAACTTCACCCATTGACCGCATCGTACCGGCTCTTAAGGTAGCTTGTGTTGGAGCAGCAGGACAAGCTCGCCATCCCGCCCGCTGCTTTCCTGCTCAGCAAAACACAACGCACCCAGGGGAGAGATACCATGGTAAATAGGTAACCTATTTACCATGGTATCCCTCCCCTGCGGCGGCTGCTCTTGATCTCCGGCTGCTCTTGATCTCCGTGAACGCACCCGCTGTCACATTGAAGCGCTTGAAAACACAGCACAACATTCCCTAATAACACTTGCAATGCATTATGACTTCAAAGGTATGACTTTAAGTCTATGACATTATTATTTATTGATTTTATTTTGTTTTATTTCTTTGATCACCAACTGCCACGACAACACACTCGTTTTTTTTTTTATGCAGTACTCCTCACGAACTTCACCCATTGACCGCATCGTACCGGCTCTTAAGGTAGCTTGTGTTGGAGCAGCAGGACAAGCTCGCCATCCCGCCCGCTGCTTTCCTGCTCAGCAAAACACAACGCACCCAGGGGAGAGATACCATGGTAAATAGGTAACCTATTTACCATGGTATCCCTCCCCTGCGGCGGCTGCTCTTGATCTCCGTGAACGCACCCGCTGTCACATTGAAGCGCTTGAAAACACAGCACAACATTCCCTAATAACACTTGCAATGCATTATGACTTCAAAGGTATGACTTTAAGTCTATGACATTATTATTTATTGATTTTATTTTGTTTTATTTCTTTGATCACCAACTGCCACGACAACACACTCGTTTTTTTTTTTTTATGCAGTACTCCTGACGAACTTCACCCATTGACCGCATCGTACCGGCTCTTAAAGTAGCTTGTGTTGGAGCAGCAGGACAAGCTCGCCATCCCGCCCGCTGCTTTCCTGCTCAGCAAAACACAACGCACCCAGGGGAGAGATACCATGGTAAATAGGTAACCTATTTACCATGGTATCCCTCCCCTGCGGCGGCTGCTCTTGATCTCCGTGAACGCACCCGCTGTCACATTGAAGCGCTTGAAAACACAGCACAACATTCCCTAATAACACTTGCAATGCATTATGACTTCAAAGGTATGACTTTAAGTCTATGACATTATTATTTATTGATTTTATTTTGTTTTATTTCTTTGATCACCAACTGCCACGACAACACACTCGTTTTTTTTTTTTTTTATGCAGTACTCCTCACGAACTTCACCCATTGACCGCATCGTACCGGCTCTTAAGGTAGCTTGTGTTGGAGCAGCAGGACAAGCTCGCCATCCCGCCCGCTGCTTTCCTGCTCAGCAAAACACAACGCACCCAGGGGAGAGATACCATGGTAAATAGGTAACCTATTTACCATGGTATCCCTCCCCTGCGGCGGCTGCTCTTGATCTCCGGCTGCTCTTGATCTCCGTGAACGCACCCGCTGTCACATTGAAGCGCTTGAAAACACAGCACAACATTCCCTAATAACACTTGCAATGCATTATGACTTCAAAGGTATGACTTTAAGTCTATGACATTATTATTTATTGATTTTATTTTGTTTTATTTCTTTGATCACCAACTGCCACGACAACACACTCGTTTTTTTTTTTTTTATGCAGTACTCCTCACGAACTTCACCCATTGACCGCATCGTACCGGCTCTTAAGGTAGCTTGTGTTGGAGCAGCAGGACAAGCTCGCCATCCCGCCCGCTGCTTTCCTGCTCAGCAAAACACAACGCACCCAGGGGAGAGATACCATGGTAAATAGGTAACCTATTTACCATGGTATCCCTCCCCTGCGGCGGCTGCTCTTGATCTCCGTGAACGCACCCGCTGTCACATTGAAGCGCTTGAAAACACAGCACAACATTCCCTAATAACACTTGCAATGCATTATGACTTCAAAGGTATGACTTTAAGTCTATGACATTATTATTTATTGATTTTATTTTGTTTTATTTCTTTGATCACCAACTGCCACGACAACACACTCGTTTTTTTTTTTTTTTTATGCAGTACTCCTGACGAACTTCACCCATTTACCGCATCGTACCGGCTCTTAAGGTAGCTTGTGTTGGAGCAGCAGTTCAAGCTCGCCATCCCGCCCGCTGCTTTCCTGCTCAGCAAAACACAACGCACCCAGGGGAGAGATACCATGGTAAATAGGTAACCTATTTACCATGGTATCCCTCCCCTGCGGCGGCTGCTCTCTTGATCTCCGGCTGCTCTTGATCTCCGTGAACGCACCCGCTGTCACATTGAAGCGCTTGAAAAAACAGCACAACATTCCCTAATACCACTTGCAATGCATTATGACTTCAAAGGTATGACTTTAAGTCTATGACATTATTATTTATTGATTTTATTTTGTTTTATTTCTTTGATCACCAACTGCCACGACAACACACTCGTTTTTTTTTATGCAGTACTCCTGACGAACTTCACCCATTGACCGCATCGTACCGGCTCTTAAGGTATCTTGTGTTGGAGCAGCAGGACAAGCTCGCCATCCCGCCCGCTGCTTTCCTGCTCACCAAAACACAACGCACCCAGGGGAGAGATACCATGGTATTTCTTTGATCACCAACTGCCACGACAACACACTCGTTTTTTATTTTATGCAGTACTCCTGACGAACCACCCATTGACCGCATCGTACCGGCTCTTAAGATAGCTTGTGTTGGAGCAGCAGGACAAGCTCGCCATCCCGCCCGCTGCTTTCCTGCTCAGCAAAACACAACGCACCCAGGGGAGAGATACCATGGTAAATAGGTAACCTATTTACCATGGTATCCCTCCCCTGCTTCGGCTGCTCTTGATCTCCGTGAACGCACCCGCTGTCACATTGAAGCGCTTGAAAACACAGCACAACATTCCCTAATAACACTTGCAATGCATTATGACTTCAAAGGTATGACTTTAAGTCTATGACATTATTATTTATTGATTTTATTTTGTTTTATTTCTTTGATCACCAACTGCCACGACAACACACTCGTTTTTTTTTTTATGCAGTACTCCTGACGAACCACCCATTGACCGCATTGTACCGGCTCTTAAGGTAGCTTGTGTTGGAGCAGCAGGACAAGCTCGCCATCCCGCCCGCTGCTTTCCTGCTCACCAAAACACAACGCACCCAGGGGAGAGATACCATGGTAAATAGGTAACCTATTTACCATGGTATCCCTCCCCTGCGGCGGCTGCTCTTGATCTCCGGCTGCTCTTGATCTCCGTGAACGCACCCGCTGTCACATTGAAGCGCTTGAAAACACAGCACAACATTCCCTAATAACACTTGCAATGCATTATGACTTCAAAGGTATGACTTTAAGTCTATGACATTATTATTTATTGATTTTATTTTGTTTTATTTCTTTGATCACCAACTGCCACGACAACACACTCGTTTTTTTTTTTTTTATGCAGTACTCCTGACGAACTTCACCCATTGACCGCATCGTACCGGCTCTTAAAGTAGCTTGTGTTGGAGCAGCAGGACAAGCTCGCCATCCCGCCCGCTGCTTTCCTGCTCAGCAAAACACAACGCACCCAGGGGAGAGATACCATGGTAAATAGGTAACCTATTTACCATGGTATCCCTCCCCTGCGGCGGCTGCTCTTGATCTCCGTGAACGCACCCGCTGTCACATTGAAGCGCTTGAAAACACAGCACAACATTCCCTAATAACACTTGCAATGCATTATGACTTCAAAGGTATGACTTTAAGTCTATGACATTATTATTTATTGATTTTATTTTGTTTTATTTCTTTGATCACCAACTGCCACGACAACACACTCGTTTTTTTTTTTATGCAGTACTCCTGACGAACTTCACCCATTGACCGCATCGTACCGGCTCTTAAAGTAGCTTGTGTTGGAGCAGCAGGACAAGCTCGCCATCCCGCCCGCTGCTTTCCTGCTCAGCAAAACACAACGCACCCAGGGGAGAGATACCATGGTAAATAGGTAACCTATTTACCATGGTATCCCTCCCCTGCGGCGGCTGCTCTTGATCTCCGGCTGCTCTTGATCTCCGTGAACGCACCCGCTGTCACATTGAAGCGCTTGAAAACACAGCACAACATTCCCTAATAACACTTGCAATGCATTATGACTTCAAAGGTATGACTTTAAGTCTATGACATTATTATTTATTGATTTTATTTTGTTTTATTTCTTTGATCACCAACTGCCACGACAACACACTCGTTTTTTTTTTTTTTATGCAGTACTCCTCACGAACTTCACCCATTGACCGCATCGTACCGGCTCTTAAGGTAGCTTGTGTTGGAGCAGCAGGACAAGCTCGCCATCCCGCCCGCTGCTTTCCTGCTCAGCAAAACACAACGCACCCAGGGGAGAGATACCATGGTAAATAGGTAACCTATTTACCATGGTATCCCTCCCCTGCGGCGGCTGCTCTTGATCTCCGTGAACGCACCCGCTGTCACATTGAAGCGCTTGAAAACACAGCACAACATTCCCTAATAACACTTGCAATGCATTATGACTTCAAAGGTATGACTTTAAGTCTATGACATTATTATTTATTGATTTTATTTTGTTTTATTTCTTTGATCACCAACTGCCACGACAACACACTCGTTTTTTTTTTTTTTTATGCAGTACTCCTCACGAACTTCACCCATTGACCGCATCGTACCGGCTCTTAAGGTAGCTTGTGTTGGAGCAGCAGTTCAAGCTCGCCATCCCGCCCGCTGCTTTCCTGCTCAGCAAAACACAACGCACCCAGGGGAGAGATACCATGGTAAATAGGTAACCTATTTACCATGGTATCCCTCCCCTGCGGCGGCTGCTCTCTTGATCTCCGGCTGCTCTTGATCTCCGTGAACGCACCCGCTGTCACATTGAAGCGCTTGAAAAAACAGCACAACATTCCCTAATACCACTTGCAATGCATTATGACTTCAAAGGTATGACTTTAAGTCTATGACATTATTATTTATTGATTTTATTTTGTTTTATTTCTTTGATCACCAACTGCCACGACAACACACTCGTTTTTTTTTATGCAGTACTCCTGACGAACTTCACCCATTGACCGCATCGTACCGGCTCTTAAGGTATCTTGTGTTGGAGCAGCAGGACAAGCTCGCCATCCCGCCCGCTGCTTTCCTGCTCACCAAAACACAACGCACCCAGGGGAGAGATACCATGGTATTTCTTTGATCACCAACTGCCACGACAACACACTCGTTTTTTATTTTATGCAGTACTCCTGACGAACCACCCATTGACCGCATCGTACCGGCTCTTAAGATAGCTTGTGTTGGAGCAGCAGGACAAGCTCGCCATCCCGCCCGCTGCTTTCCTGCTCAGCAAAACACAACGCACCCAGGGGAGAGATACCATGGTAAATAGGTAACCTATTTACCATGGTATCCCTCCCCTGCGGCGGCTGCTCTTGATCTCCGTGAACGCACCCGCTGTCACATTGAAGCGCTTGAAAACACAGCACAACATTCCCTAATAACACTTGCAATGCATTATGACTTCAAAGGTATGACTTTAAGTCTATGACATTATTATTTATTGATTTTATTTTGTTTTATTTCTTTGATCACCAACTGCCACGACAACACACTCGTTTTTTTTTTTATGCAGTACTCCTGACGAACCACCCATTGACCGCATTGTACCGGCTCTTAAGGTAGCTTGTGTTGGAGCAGCAGGACAAGCTCGCCATCCCGCCCGCTGCTTTCCTGCTCACCAAAACACAACGCACCCAGGGGAGAGATACCATGGTAAATAGGTAACCTATTTACCATGGTATCCCTCCCCTGCGGCGGCTGCTCTTGATCTCCGGCTGCTCTTGATCTCCGTGAACGCACCCGCTGTCACATTGAAGCGCTTGAAAACACAGCACAACATTCCCTAATAACACTTGCAATGCATTATGACTTCAAAGGTATGACTTTAAGTCTATGACATTATTATTTATTGATTTTATTTTGTTTTATTTCTTTGATCACCAACTGCCACGACAACACACTCGTTTTTTTTTTTTTTATGCAGTACTCCTCACGAACTTCACCCATTGACCGCATCGTACCGGCTCTTAAAGTAGCTTGTGTTGGAGCAGCAGGACAAGCTCGCCATCCCGCCCGCTGCTTTCCTGCTCAGCAAAACACAACGCACCCAGGGGAGAGATACCATGGTAAATAGGTAACCTATTTACCATGGTATCCCTCCCCTGCGGCGGCTGCTCTTGATCTCCGTGAACGCACCCGCTGTCACATTGAAGCGCTTGAAAACACAGCACAACATTCCCTAATAACACTTGCAATGCATTATGACTTCAAAGGTATGACTTTAAGTCTATGACATTATTATTTATTGATTTTATTTTGTTTTATTTCTTTGATCACCAACTGCCACGACAACACACTCGTTTTTTTTTTTATGCAGTACTCCTGACGAACTTCACCCATTTACCGCATCGTACCGGCTCTTAAGGTAGCTTGTGTTGGAGCAGCAGTTCAAGCTCGCCATCCCGCCCGCTGCTTTCCTGCTCAGCAAAACACAACGCACCCAGGGGAGAGATACCATGGTAAATAGGTAACCTATTTACCATGGTATCCCTCCCCTGCGGCGGCTGCTCTCTTGATCTCCGGCTGCTCTTGATCTCCGTGAACGCACCCGCTGTCACATTGAAGCGCTTGAAAAAACAGCACAACATTCCCTAATAACACTTGCAATGCATTATGACTTCAAAGGTATGACTTTAAGTCTATGACATTATTATTTATTGATTTTATTTTGTTTTATTTCTTTGATCACCAACTGCCACGACAACACACTCGTTTTTTGTTTTTTTTATGCAGTACTCCTCACGAACTTCACCCATTGACCGCATCGTACCGGCTCTTAAGGTAGCTTGTGTTGGAGCAGCAGGACAAGCTCGCCATCCCGCCCGCTGCTTTCCTGCTCAGCAAAACACAACGCACCCAGGGGAGAGATACCATGGTAAATAGGTAACCTATTTACCATGGTATCCCTCCCCTGCGGCGGCTGCTCTTGATCTCCGTGAACGCACCCGCTGTCACATTGAAGCGCTTGAAAACACAGCACAACATTCCCTAATAACACTTGCAATGCATTATGACTTCAAAGGTATGACTTTAAGTCTATGACATTATTATTTATTGATTTTATTTTGTTTTATTTCTTTGATCACCAACTGCCACGACAACACACTCGTTTTTTTTTTTTTTATGCAGTACTCCTCACGAACTTCACCCATTGACCGCATCGTACCGGCTCTTAAGGTAGCTTGTGTTGGAGCAGCAGGACAAGCTCGCCATCCCGCCCGCTGCTTTCCTGCTCAGCAAAACACAACGCACCCAGGGGAGAGATACCATGGTAAATAGGTAACCTATTTACCATGGTATCCCTCCCCTGCGGCGGCTGCTCTTGATCTCCGGCTGCTCTTGATCTCCGTGAACGCACCCGCTGTCACATTGAAGCGCTTGAAAACACAGCACAACATTCCCTAATAACACTTGCAATGCATTATGACTTCAAAGGTATGACTTTAAGTCTATGACATTATTATTTATTGATTTTATTTTGTTTTATTTCTTTGATCACCAACTGCCACGACAACACACTCGTTTTTTTTTTTTTTATGCAGTACTCCTCACGAACTTCACCCATTGACCGCATCGTACCGGCTCTTAAGGTAGCTTGTGTTGGAGCAGCAGGACAAGCTCGCCATCCCGCCCGCTGCTTTCCTGCTCAGCAAAACACAACGCACCCAGGGGAGAGATACCATGGTAAATAGGTAACCTATTTACCATGGTATCCCTCCCCTGCGGCGGCTGCTCTTGATCTCCGTGAACGCACCCGCTGTCACATTGAAGCGCTTGAAAACACAGCACAACATTCCCTAATAACACTTGCAATGCATTATGACTTCAAAGGTATGACTTTAAGTCTATGACATTATTATTTATTGATTTTATTTTGTTTTATTTCTTTGATCACCAACTGCCACGACAACACACTCGTTTTTTTTTTTTTTTATGCAGTACTCCTGACGAACTTCACCCATTTACCGCATCGTACCGGCTCTTAAGGTAGCTTGTGTTGGAGCAGCAGTTCAAGCTCGCCATCCCGCCCGCTGCTTTCCTGCTCAGCAAAACACAACGCACCCAGGGGAGAGATACCATGGTAAATAGGTAACCTATTTACCATGGTATCCCTCCCCTGCGGCGGCTGCTCTCTTGATCTCCGGCTGCTCTTGATCTCCGTGAACGCACCCGCTGTCACATTGAAGCGCTTGAAAAAACAGCACAACATTCCCTAATACCACTTGCAATGCATTATGACTTCAAAGGTATGACTTTAAGTCTATGACATTATTATTTATTGATTTTATTTTGTTTTATTTCTTTGATCACCAACTGCCACGACAACACACTCGTTTTTTTTTATGCAGTACTCCTGACGAACTTCACCCATTGACCGCATCGTACCGGCTCTTAAGGTAGCTTGTGTTGGAGCAGCAGGACAAGCTCGCCATCCCGCCCGCTGCTTTCCTGCTCACCAAAACACAACGCACCCAGGGGAGAGATACCATGGTATTTCTTTGATCACCAACTGCCACGACAACACACTCGTTTTTTATTTTATGCAGTACTCCTGACGAACCACCCATTGACCGCATCGTACCGGCTCTTAAGATAGCTTGTGTTGGAGCAGCAGGACAAGCTCGCCATCCCGCCCGCTGCTTTCCTGCTCAGCAAAACACAACGCACCCAGGGGAGAGATACCATGGTAAATAGGTAACCTATTTACCATGGTATCCCTCCCCTGCGGCGGCTGCTCTTGATCTCCGTGAACGCACCCGCTGTCACATTGAAGCGCTTGAAAACACAGCACAACATTCCCTAATAACACTTGCAATGCATTATGACTTCAAAGGTATGACTTTAAGTCTATGACATTATTATTTATTGATTTTATTTTGTTTTATTTCTTTGATCACCAACTGCCACGACAACACACTCGTTTTTTTTTTTATGCAGTACTCCTGACGAACCACCCATTGACCGCATTGTACCGGCTCTTAAGGTAGCTTGTGTTGGAGCAGCAGGACAAGCTCGCCATCCCGCCCGCTGCTTTCCTGCTCACCAAAACACAACGCACCCAGGGGAGAGATACCATGGTAAATAGGTAACCTATTTACCATGGTATCCCTCCCCTGCGGCGGCTGCTCTTGATCTCCGGCTGCTCTTGATCTCCGTGAACGCACCCGCTGTCACATTGAAGCGCTTGAAAACACAGCACAACATTCCCTAATAACACTTGCAATGCATTATGACTTCAAAGGTATGACTTTAAGTCTATGACATTATTATTTATTGATTTTATTTTGTTTTATTTCTTTGATCACCAACTGCCACGACAACACACTCGTTTTTTTTTTTTTATGCAGTACTCCTGACGAACTTCACCCATTGACCGCATCGTACCGGCTCTTAAAGTAGCTTGTGTTGGAGCAGCAGGACAAGCTCGCCATCCCGCCCGCTGCTTTCCTGCTCAGCAAAACACAACGCACCCAGGGGAGAGATACCATGGTAAATAGGTAACCTATTTACCATGGTATCCCTCCCCTGCGGCGGCTGCTCTTGATCTCCGTGAACGCACCCGCTGTCACATTGAAGCGCTTGAAAACACAGCACAACATTCCCTAATACCACTTGCAATGCATTATGACTTCAAAGGTATGACTTTAAGTCTATGACATTATTATTTATTGATTTTATTTTGTTTTATTTCTTTGATCACCAACTGCCACGACAACACACTCGGTTTTTTTTTTATGCAGTACTCCTGACGAACCACCCATTGACCGCATCGTACCGGCTCTTAAGGTAGCTTGTGTTGGAGCAGCAGGACAAGCTCGCCATCCCGCCCGCTGCTTTCCTGCTCACCAAAACACAACGCACCCAGGGGAGAGATACCATGGTAAATAGGTAACCTATTTACCATGGTATCCCTCCCCTGCGGCGGCTGCTCTTGATCTCCGGCTGCTCTTGATCTCCGTGAACGCACCCGCTGTCACATTGAAGCGCTTGAAAACACAGCACAACATTCCCTAATAACACTTGCAATGCATTATGACTTCAAAGGTATGACTTTAAGTCTATGACATTATTATTTATTGATTTTATTTTGTTTTATTTCTTTGATCACCAACTGCCACGACAACACACTCGTTTTTTTTTTTTTATGCAGTACTCCTGACGAACTTCACCCATTGACCGCATCGTACCGGCTCTTAAGGTAGCTTGTGTTGGAGCAGCAGGACAAGCTCGCCATCCCGCCCGCTGCTTTCCTGCTCAGCAAAACACAACGCACCCAGGGGAGAGATACCATGGTAAATAGGTAACCTATTTACCATGGTATCCCTCCCCTGCGGCGGCTGCTCTTGATCTCCGTGAACGCACCCGCTGTCACATTGAAGCGCTTGAAAACACAGCACAACATTCCCTAATAACACTTGCAATGCATTATGACTTCAAAGGTATGACTTTAAGTCTATGACATTATTATTTATTGATTTTATTTTGTTTTATTTCTTTGATCACCAACTGCCACGACAACACACTCGTTTTTTTTTTTTTTATGCAGTACTCCTGACGAACTTCACCCATTTACCGCATCGTACCGGCTCTTAAGGTAGCTTGTGTTGGAGCAGCAGTTCAAGCTCGCCATCCCGCCCGCTGCTTTCCTGCTCTGCAAAACACAACGCACCCAGGGGAGAGATACCATGGTAAATAGGTAACCTATTTACAATGGTATCCCTCCCCTGCGGCGGCTGCTCTCTTGATCTCCGGCTGCTCTTGATCTCCGTGAACGCACCCGCTGTCACATTGAAGCGCTTGAAAAAACAGCACAACATTCCCTAATAACACTTGCAATGCATTATGACTTCAAAGGTATGACTTTAAGTCTATGACATTATTATTTATTGATTTTATTTTGTTTTATTTCTTTGATCACCAACTGCCACGACAACACACTCGTTTTTTGTTTTTTTTATGCAGTACTCCTCACGAACTTCACCCATTGACCGCATCCTACCGGCTCTTAAGGTAGCTTGTGTTGGAGCAGCAGGACAAGCTCGCCATCCCGCCCGCTGCTTTCCTGCTCAGCAAAACACAACGCACCCAGGGGAGAGATACCATGGTAAATAGGTAACCTATTTACCATGGTATCCCCCGGCTGCTCTTGATCTCCGTGAACGCACCCGCTGTCACATTGAAGCGCTTGAAAACACAGCACATCTTTCCCTAATAACACTTGCAATGCATTATGACTTCAAAGGTATGACTTTAAGTCTATGACATTATTATTTATTGATTTTATTTTGTTTTATTTCTTTGATCACCAACTGCCACGACAACACACTCGTTTTTTTTTTTTTATGCAGTACTCCTGACGAACTTCACCCATTGACCGCATCGTACCGGCTCTTAAGGTAGCTTGTGTTGGAGCAGCAGGACAAGCTCGCCATCCCGCCCGCTGCTTTCCTGCTCAGCAAAACACAACGCACCCAGGGGAGAGATACCATGGTAAATAGGTAACCTATTTACCATGGTATCCCTCCCCTGCGGCGGCTGCTCTTGATCTCCGGCTGCTCTTGATCTCCGTGAACGCACCCGCTGTCACATTGAAGCGCTTGAAAACACAGCACAACATTCCCTAATAACACTTGCAATGCATTATGACTTCAAAGGTATGACTTTAAGTCTATGACATTATTATTTATTGATTTTATTTTGTTTTATTTCTTTGATCACCAACTGCCACGACAACACACTCGTTTTTTTTTTTTTTATGCAGTACTCCTGACGAACTTCACCCATTGACCGCATCGTACCGGCTCTTAAGGTAGCTTGTGTTGGAGCAGCAGGACAAGCTCGCCATCCCGCCCGCTGCTTTCCTGCTCAGCAAAACACAACGCACCCAGGGGAGAGATACCATGGTAAATAGGTAACCTATTTACCATGGTATCCCTCCCCTGCGGCGGCTGCTCTTGATCTCCGTGAACGCACCCGCTGTCACATTGAAGCGCTTGAAAACACAGCACAACATTCCCTAATAACACTTGCAATGCATTATGACTTCAAAGGTATGACTTTAAGTCTATGACATTATTATTTATTGATTTTATTTTGTTTTATTTCTTTGATCACCAACTGCCACGACAACACACTCGTTTTTTTTTTATGCAGTACTCCTGACGAACCACCCATTGACCGCATTGTACCGGCTCTTAAGGTAGCTTGTGTTGGAGCAGCAGGACAAGCTCGCCATCCCGCCCGCTGCTTTCCTGCTCACCAAAACACAACGCACCCAGGGGAGAGATACCATGGTAAATAGGTAACCTATTTACCATGGTATCCCTGCCCTGCGGCGGCTGCTCTTGATCTCCGGCTGCTCTTGATCTCCGTGAACGCACCCGCTGTCACATTGAAGCGCTTGAAAACACAGCACAACATTCCCTAATAACACTTGCAATGCATTATGACTTCAAAGGTATGACTTTAAGTCTATGACATTATTATTTATTGATTTTATTTTGTTTTATTTCTTTGATCACCAACTGCCACGACAACACACTCGTTTTTTTTCTTTTATGCAGTACTCCTGACGAACTTCACCCATTGACCGCATCGTACCGGCTCTTAAAGTAGCTTGTGTTGGAGCAGCAGGACAAGCTCGCCATCCCGCCCGCTGCTTTCCTGCTCAGCAAAACACAACGCACCCAGGGGAGAGATACCATGGTAAATAGGTAACCTATTTACCATGGTATCCCTCCCCTGCGGCGGCTGCTCTTGATCTCCGGCTGCTCTTGATCTCCGTGAACGCACCCGCTGTCACATTGAAGCGCTTGAAAACACAGCACAACATTCCCTAATAACACTTGCAATGCATTATGACTTCAAAGGTATGACTTTAAGTCTATGACATTATTATTTATTGATTTTATTTTGTTTTATTTCTTTGATCACCAACTGCCACGACAACACACTCGTTTTTTTTTTTATGCAGTACTCCTGACGAACCACCCATTGACCGCATTGTACCGGCTCTTAAGGTAGCTTGTGTTGGAGCAGCAGGACAAGCAGGACAAGCTCGCCATCCCGCCCGCTGCTTTCCTGCTCACCAAAACACAACGCACCCAGGGGAGAGATACCATGGTAAATAGGTTACCTATTTACCATGGTATCCCTCCCCTGCGGCGGCTGCTCTTGATCTCCGGCTGCTCTTGATCTCCGTGAACGCACCCGCTGTCACATTGAAGCGCTTGAAAACACAGCACAACATTCCCTAATAACACTTGCAATGCATTATGACTTCAAAGGTATGACTTTAAGTCTATGACATTATTATTTATTGATTTTATTTTGTTTTATTTCTTTGATCACCAACTGCCACGACAACACACTCGTTTTTTTTTTTTTATGCAGTACTCCTGACGAACTTCACCCATTGACCGCATCGTACCGGCTCTTAAGGTAGCTTGTGTTGGAGCAGCAGGACAAGCTCGCCATCCCGCCCGCTGCTTTCCTGCTCAGCAAAACACAACGCACCCAGGGGAGAGATACCATGGTAAATAGGTAACCTATTTACCATGGTATCCCTCCCCTGCGGCGGCTGCTCTTGATCTCCGTGAACGCACCCGCTGTCACATTGAAGCGCTTGAAAACACAGCACATCTTTCCCTAATAACACTTGCAATGCATTATGACTTCAAAGGTATGACTTTAAGTCTATGACATTATTATTTATTGATTTTATTTTGTTTTATTTCTTTGATCACCAACTGCCACGACAACACACTCGTTTTTTTTTTTTTATGCAGTACTCCTGACGAACTTCACCCATTGACCGCATCGTACCGGCTCTTAAGGTAGCTTGTGTTGGAGCAGCAGGACAAGCTCGCCATCCCGCCCGCTGCTTTCCTGCTCAGCAAAACACAACGCACCCAGGGGAGAGATACCATGGTAAATAGGTAACCTATTTACCATGGTATCCCTCCCCTGCGGCGGCTGCTCTTGATCTCCGGCTGCTCTTGATCTCCGTGAACGCACCCGCTGTCACATTGAAGCGCTTGAAAACACAGCACAACATTCCCTAATAACACTTGCAATGCATTATGACTTCAAAGGTATGACTTTAAGTCTATGACATTATTATTTATTGATTTTATTTTGTTTTATTTCTTTGATCACCAACTGCCACGACAACACACTCGTTTTTTTTTTTTTTATGCAGTACTCCTGACGAACTTCACCCATTGACCGCATCGTACCGGCTCTTAAGGTAGCTTGTGTTGGAGCAGCAGGACAAGCTCGCCATCCCGCCCGCTGCTTTCCTGCTCAGCAAAACACAACGCACCCAGGGGAGAGATACCATGGTAAATAGGTAACCTATTTACCATGGTATCCCTCCCCTGCGGCGGCTGCTCTTGATCTCCGTGAACGCACCCGCTGTCACATTGAAGCGCTTGAAAACACAGCACAACATTCCCTAATAACACTTGCAATGCATTATGACTTCAAAGGTATGACTTTAAGTCTATGACATTATTATTTATTGATTTTATTTTGTTTTATTTCTTTGATCACCAACTGCCACGACAACACACTCGTTTTTTTTTTTTATGCAGTACTCCTGACGAACCACCCATTGACCGCATTGTACCGGCTCTTAAGGTAGCTTGTGTTGGAGCAGCAGGACAAGCTCGCCATCCCGCCCGCTGCTTTCCTGCTCACCAAAACACAACGCACCCAGGGGAGAGATACCATGGTAAATAGGTAACCTATTTACCATGGTATCCCTGCCCTGCGGCGGCTGCTCTTGATCTCCGGCTGCTCTTGATCTCCGTGAACGCACCCGCTGTCACATTGAAGCGCTTGAAAACACAGCACAACATTCCCTAATAACACTTGCAATGCATTATGACTTCAAAGGTATGACTTTAAGTCTATGACATTATTATTTATTGATTTTATTTTGTTTTATTTCTTTGATCACCAACTGCCACGACAACACACTCGTTTTTTTTTTTTATGCAGTACTCCTGACGAACCACCCATTGACCGCATTGTACCGGCTCTTAAGGTAGCTTGTGTTGGAGCAGCAGGACAAGCAGGACAAGCTCGCCATCCCGCCCGCTGCTTTCCTGCTCACCAAAACACAACGCACCCAGGGGAGAGATACCATGGTAAATAGGTTACCTATTTACCATGGTATCCCTCCCCTGCGGCGGCTGCTCTTGATCTCCGGCTGCTCTTGATCTCCGTGAACGCACCCGCTGTCACATTGAAGCGCTTGAAAACACAGCACAACATTCCCTAATAACACTTGCAATGCATTATGACTTCAAAGGTATGACTTTAAGTCTATGACATTATTATTTATTGATTTTATTTTGTTTTATTTCTTTGATCACCAACTGCCACGACAACACACTCGTTTTTTTTTTTTTATGCAGTACTCCTGACGAACTTCACCCATTGACCGCATCGTACCGGCTCTTAAGGTAGCTTGTGTTGGAGCAGCAGGACAAGCTCGCCATCCCGCCCGCTGCTTTCCTGCTCAGCAAAACACAACGCACCCAGGGGAGAGATACCATGGTAAATAGGTAACCTATTTACCATGGTATCCCTCCCCTGCGGCGGCTGCTCTTGATCTCCGGCTGCTCTTGATCTCCGTGAACGCACCCGCTGTCACATTGAAGCGCTTGAAAACACAGCACAACATTCCCTAATAACACTTGCAATGCATTATGACTTCAAAGGTATGACTTTAAGTCTATGACATTATTATTTATTGATTTTATTTTGTTTTATTTCTTTGATCACCAACTGCCACGACAACACACTCGTTTTTTTTTTTTTTATGCAGTACTCCTGACGAACTTCACCCATTGACCGCATCGTACCGGCTCTTAAGGTAGCTTGTGTTGGAGCAGCAGGACAAGCTCGCCATCCCGCCCGCTGCTTTCCTGCTCAGCAAAACACAACGCACCCAGGGGAGAGATACCATGGTAAATAGGTAACCTATTTACCATGGTATCCCTCCCCTGCGGCGGCTGCTCTTGATCTCCGTGAACGCACCCGCTGTCACATTGAAGCGCTTGAAAACACAGCACAACATTCCCTAATAACACTTGCAATGCATTATGACTTCAAAGGTATGACTTTAAGTCTATGACATTATTATTTATTGATTTTATTTTGTTTTATTTCTTTGATCACCAACTGCCACGACAACACACTCGTTTTTTTTTTTTATGCAGTACTCCTGACGAACCACCCATTGACCGCATTGTACCGGCTCTTAAGGTAGCTTGTGTTGGAGCAGCAGGACAAGCTCGCCATCCCGCCCGCTGCTTTCCTGCTCACCAAAACACAACGCACCCAGGGGAGAGATACCATGGTAAATAGGTAACCTATTTACCATGGTATCCCTGCCCTGCGGCGGCTGCTCTTGATCTCCGGCTGCTCTTGATCTCCGTGAACGCACCCGCTGTCACATTGAAGCGCTTGAAAACACAGCACAACATTCCCTAATAACACTTGCAATGCATTATGACTTCAAAGGTATGACTTTAAGTCTATGACATTATTATTTATTGATTTTATTTTGTTTTATTTCTTTGATCACCAACTGCCACGACAACACACTCGTTTTTTTTCTTTTATGCAGTACTCCTGACGAACTTCACCCATTGACCGCATCGTACCGGCTCTTAAAGTAGCTTGTGTTGGAGCAGCAGGACAAGCTCGCCATCCCGCCCGCTGCTTTCCTGCTCAGCAAAACACAACGCACCCAGGGGAGAGATACCATGGTAAATAGGTAACCTATTTACCATGGTATCCCTCCCCTGCGGCGGCTGCTCTTGATCTCCGTGAACGCACCCGCTGTCACATTGAAGCGCTTGAAAACACAGCACAACATTCCCTAATAACACTTGCAATGCATTATGACTTCAAAGGTATGACTTTAAGTCTATGACATTATTATTTATTGATTTTATTTTGTTTTATTTCTTTGATCACCAACTGCCACGACAACACACTCGTTTTTTTTTTTATGCAGTACTCCTGACGAACCACCCATTGACCGCATTGTACCGGCTCTTAAGGTAGCTTGTGTTGGAGCAGCAGGACAAGCTCGCCATCCCGCCCGCTGCTTTCCTGCTCACCAAAACACAACGCACCCAGGGGAGAGATACCATGGTAAATAGGTAACCTATTTACCATGGTATCCCTCCCCTGCGGCGGCTGCTCTTGATCTCCGGCTGCTCTTGATCTCCGTGAACGCACCCGCTGTCACATTGAAGCGCTTGAAAACACAGCACAACATTCCCTAATAACACTTGCAATGCATTATGACTTCAAAGGTATGACTTTAAGTCTATGACATTATTATTTATTGATTTTATTTTGTTTTATTTCTTTGATCACCAACTGCCACGACAACACACTCGTTTTTTTTTTTTTTATGCAGTACTCCTGACGAACTTCACCCATTGACCGCATCGTACCGGCTCTTAAGGTAGCTTGTGTTGGAGCAGCAGGACAAGCTCGCCATCCCGCCCGCTGCTTTCCTGCTCAGCAAAACACAACGCACCCAGGGGAGAGATACCATGGTAAATAGGTAACCTATTTACCATGGTATCCCTCCCCTGCGGCGGCTGCTCTTGATCTCCGTGAACGCACCCGCTGTCACATTGAAGCGCTTGAAAACACAGCACAACATTCCCTAATAACACTTGCAATGCATTATGACTTCAAAGGTATGACTTTAAGTCTATGACATTATTATTTATTGATTTTATTTTGTTTTATTTCTTTGATCACCAACTGCCACGACAACACACTCGTTTTTTTTTTTTTTTATGCAGTACTCCTCACGAACTTCACCCATTGACCGCATCGTACCGGCTCTTAAGGTAGCTTGTGTTGGAGCAGCAGGACAAGCTCGCCATCCCGCCCGCTGCTTTCCTGCTCAGCAAAACACAACGCACCCAGGGGAGAGATACCATTGTAAATAGGTAACCTATTTACCATGGTATCCCTCCCCTGCGGCGGCTGCTCTTGATCTCCGGCTGCTCTTGATCTCCGTGAACGCACCCGCTGTCACATTGAAGCGCTTGAAAACACAGCACAACATTCCCTAATAACACTTGCAATGCATTATGACTTCAAAGGTATGACTTTAAGTCTATGACATTATTATTTATTGATTTTATTTTGTTTTATTTCTTTGATCACCAACTGCCACGACAACACACTCGTTTTTTTTTTTTTATGCAGTACTCCTCACGAACTTCACCCATTGATCGCATCGTACCGGCTCTTAAGGTAGCTTGTGTTGGAGCAGCAGGACAAGCTCGCCATCCCGCCCGCTGCTTTCCTGCTCAGCAAAACACAACGCACCCAGGGGAGAGATACCATGGTAAATAGGTAACCTATTTACCATGGTATCCCTCCCCTGCGGCGGCTGCTCTTGATCTCCGTGAACGCACCCGCTGTCACATTGAAGCGCTTGAAAACACAGCACAACATTCCCTAATAACACTTGCAATGCATTATGACTTCAAAGGTATGACTTTAAGTCTATGACATTATTATTTATTGATTTTATTTTGTTTTATTTCTTTGATCACCAACTGCCACGACAACACACTCGTTTTTTTTTTTTTTTTATGCAGTACTCCTGACGAACTTCACCCATTTACCGCATCGTACCGGCTCTTAAGGTAGCTTGTGTTGGAGCAGCAGTTCAAGCTCGCCATCCCGCCCGCTGCTTTCCTGCTCAGCAAAACACAACGCACCCAGGGGAGAGATACCATGGTAAATAGGTAACCATGGTATCCCTCCCCTGCGGCGGCTGCTCTCTTGATCTCCGGCTGCTCTTGATCTCCGTGAACGCACCCGCTGTCACATTGAAGCGCTTGAAAACACAGCACAACATTCCCTAATAACACTTGCAATGCATTATGACTTCAAAGGTATGACTTTAAGTCTATGACATTATTATTTATTGATTTTATTTTGTTTTATTTCTTTGATCACCAACTGCCACGACAACACACTCGTTTTTTTTTATGCAGTACTCCTGACGAACTTCACCCATTGACCGCATCGTACCGGCTCTTAAGGTAGCTTGTGTTGGAGCAGCAGGACAAGCTCGCCATCCCGCCCGCTGCTTTCCTGCTCACCAAAACACAACGCACCCAGGGGAGAGATACCATGGTATTTCTTTGATCACCAACTGCCACGACAACACACTCGTTTTTTATTTTATGCAGTACTCCTGACGAACCACCCATTGACCGCATCGTACCGGCTCTTAAGATAGCTTGTGTTGGAGCAGCAGGACAAGCTCGCCATCCCGCCCGCTGCTGCACCCAGGGGAGAGATACCATGGTAAATAGGTAACCTATTTACCATGGTATCCCTCCCCTGCGGCGGCTGCTCTCTTGATCTCCGGCTGCTCTTGATCTCCGTGAACGCACCCGCTGTCACATTGAAGCGCTTGAAAACACAGCACAACATTCCCTAATAACACTTGCAATGCATTATGACTTCAAAGGTATGACTTTAAGTCTATGACATTATTATTTATTGATTTTATTTTGTTTTATTTCTTTGATCACCAACTGCCACGACAACACACTCGTTTTTTTTTATGCAGTACTCCTGACGAACTTTACCCATTGCCCGCATCGTACCGGCTCTTAAGGTAGCTTGTGTTGGAGCAGCAGGACAAGCTCGCCATCCCGCCCGCTGCTTTCCTGCTCAGCAAAACACAACGCACCCAGGGGAGAGATACCATGGTAAATAGGTAACCTATTTACCATGGTATCCCTCCCCTGCGGCGGCTGCTCTCTTGATCTCCGGCTGCTCTTGATCTCCGTGAACGCACCCGCTGTCACATTGAAGCGCTTGAAAACACAGCACAACATTCCCTAATAACACTTGCAATGCATTATGACTTCAAAGGTATGACTTTAAGTCTATGTGTTATGTATGTGATCTGTGTAATTGATTAAGAGCACTACTTTTCTGGTGTAAGTTTACCATAGTTCCGGTCAGAGGTTCGATAGTGTAATGATACTGAATGTAGAAGTGTGTTTGTGGCGCGTTATGTTCTGAAGTAAAAAACATGGTTCCAGCACTCAGAGTGTATGCCTCTTTACTTAAGAATAACATGTTAATAGAGTAACATATACAATAAATTGGCGACGAGTGTCGGATAGCCTGCGTTGTTAAAAAAAAAAAAAAAAAAAAAACGAGAAAGAAAGGAAAACGGACCGGAGAGCAGCCAGCTACGTAAAAAAAAAAAAAAAGACACAGAAAAAGAGACTGCATACGTGAGTAAGGAAAAACAATATAAGCAAAAATGTATGCCTGTGTGGGAAAAATGGACGTGTTTGATAGCACAATAGAAGACTGGGCCACATATGTCGAAAGGCTTGAACAGTACTGTAAAGCTAATGAAATCGCTGATGAAAAGAGGGTAGCGGTCTTACTGAGCGTAATGGGTGCAAAAACCTACAGCTTGTTACGTAACCTCACAGCGCCAGTGAAGCCGGCTGATAAAACTTACACGCAGATTGTTGAAGTGTTACAGAACCACTTATCTCCAAAACCACTGGTAATTGCCGAACGTTACCGTTTCCATAAGCGTAACCAGCAAACAAACGAAACCATATCTCAGTATATAGCAGAGCTGAGACGGCTAGCGGAACACTGTCAGTTTGGAGAAGGCCTTGGAGATGCTTTAAGAGACAGGTTAGTCTGCGGGATACACAATGAAAGCACACAGAAACGTCTTTTGACTGAAAGAGATTTAACCTTAAACCGCGCTACTGAAATAGCTGTGTCAATGGAGACCGCGGCAAAAGACGCAACAGAGTTACAACAGAAGGCGACAGTAGAATGCGCTACACACAAACTTGCTGCTAGACGTACTAATGCAAAAGAGATATCTTGTTTTCGTTGTGGAAAGAAATCACATGACGCAAGTGACTGCTGGTTTAAAGACAAAGATTGCAGACAATGTAATAAGCGAGGTCACATTCAGAAAATGTGTAAATCAGCTGCTAATGTAAAACGACCGCAGCAGTGGAAAAGGAAAGTCACGTCGATGCACCACGTCACAGAAACAGATTCTGACTCACCCGAAGAGGGTTTAGCTTGCCTTGAACTATTCAGCTTAAAAGAAACGGATCGCAAAATAATTTGGATCACACTACAAGTTGAGGGAAAGACACTGAAAATGGAGCTAGACACTGGGTCTGCCTTATCAGTAATTTCTCACGAAGAGTACTTAGAACGTTTTCCAAATGTAAAATTGCGGTCAACCCCAGTCTTGCTGAAAACTTATACAGGAGAAAAGATTTCCCCAATAGGCCGGATTCCTGTAAATGTAACTTACAATAATGTCAAGTACCTCCTGGATTTGTATGTAATTAAGCACGGAGGACCACCACTGTTAGGGCGGGAATGGCTGAGGAAGATTCAACTGGACTGGCATTCCATT